>NC_133499.1:798061-888376 GCF_025370935.1 Choristoneura fumiferana | reverse complement strand
GGGATACCTAAAGTGCCAGTAATTTCACCGGCTGTCTTACTCTTCACGCCGCAACACAACAGTGCAAGCATTGCTGCTTTACGCAGGATTAGCGAGCAAGATCTGTACTTAATAAATAAAAAAATATTATACTCATTATCTGTTTTAAAGATCTACGAATATAAATATTTTAATGTAGAAGTTAGTACAATTGCTGCCTATTCAAAGTCATCTGAGTTTTTTTTTTAACTTCAACTATGTTGAACTATACAGCGCCCCGTAGAACATTAAAAGAAAGTTAAGAAAAGGCGGCAAAACTAAAAGGAATGGATAAAAAATCATAAAATCTCCCAAAAACATTGTTTTACAATATGACCGTAGCAGGCCGGCTACAAAATGTTCTCGCCAGAAGAAAGCTACCGGTCGTTTCTTCTCGATGACTTTTTGTACCTGGACCAGTTAACATTCCTCATAATGCAGATTTTTTATGCCACCACGTGCAAAACGAAGGAAATACTGAAGAATATACTCTCAATAACTTTGTGACTCGTACTACTTACGTAGTTTATATTTCGGCAAGAAACATTTTTATCGTTATAAATATTTGAATATGATCATTATCATTTTCGGCCTATATACGAGTAATGTCCTACTGCTGGGCACAAGCCTCCTTTCAGACTAAGAGAGTTTGAGGTTGAGTTCAAATACACGCGGTCTTAGAGTACATTGAGAAATGTTATGTTTTACTGGCGTACTTGCATAATTATCAGACAATTTCACATACGTAAACTGAAACAACTTTGCCCTCTGGCCCCAACATTGCCTGATTCGATTTAGAGTCGATAACTTAGCACCCTTTAGGTTTTAAAACTTTTATCCCCCGTAATAATAATTACCGTGTAGATAAAAGTTTTAAACCTATAAGAGTGCTAAGTTATCGACTCAAAATCAACTCGGGCAATGTTGGGCCAGAGGCAAAGTTGAAGCAGTTTACGGTATGTAAATTCCGAAAACAAATAGAAACGCGAGTACTACATCTGGGCTCGACCCACGATCCTCTGGATCAATCAAACCGCCTAAAGGTTTTGTCTTAAGTTTAACAAACACTCTACGGCTTTTTTCTAACATTTGAACAGGTTCTGTTGTGTTTCGGCGTGGAGAGTAAGACAGCCGGTGAAATTACGTGAAGTAGACCATCTTAGGCCTCTAGGTTGGCAACGCATAACGCTTCTTTGGCGGGCCGGATTAGGGGCTCGCGGGCCGCCGTAGTTTGGCGACCCTTGCCTTAAGGTGACAGCTCATTAGAGCACCGGGCCCCCGACCAGCACCGCCTCGACTTTCGGCGTCCACTCGTTGTCGTCAGGTGGTCCACGGGCGGACGCCGCGTTGATGACGAGTGGACCTCTCGTTGTCCACGAATTTCCTAGTAAGTAGTCAGTATGGCGGCGAGCAGCGGGCTGTCACCGAGTGGTCCACTCGCCGTCCGCGCGTCTCAACCTCGCGAGTGAGGCGATCTGTGCCCTTAGTGTAAGTTTTCGGTTACAATATACGTCTCGATCGCGTTCGCGTTAAAATCTCAATTTGCATGGAAACACGGACATCGCAAACGTTCCGCTAGAGGCGCTGTTCGTGTTTGCATACAAAGTGGGACTTAAACGCGAACGCGATCGAGTCGAGACGTATTTTGTAACCGAAAACTTACACTAAGGGCATCGGTGACGCTACGGAGTTGATGTAGTGAGCGTGACAGAAATAGTAGGGGGGTTAATTAAAACGTCTTGGTTTGGAAGCGGTCAATCGCGAAATAACTTTATTTTTCTCTCTATTGTATATACAAGGGCTGCTCATTTGTTTACATTAGGGCTGTGACGCTCGGCGGCTATCAAGCGCATACATACAAATCCATAATATATGAAGAATACTAACCGCTCGAGGCGAGACGGTGCTGAGGGCCTAAACCGAAGTTCGTATCGTACCGTCCCTCTCGCTCTCGTATTAAATAGTATAAGTGTCAGAGGGACCGAACGACACGAAGTTCGATTGTAGAATTTCGTGTAGCCCTGCAGGTCGGGTGCCGGGTGGCTGTAATGAGATGTAACCTTAGTCGTTATGTAGTTTACACTGTACCATCAGCCAAATATGTGGTCTACCACCCTAAAGCTGATAATCGTTTGCATGTCACAAAACAATAATGCCAATAGACGTGTCTGTCAACTAGAAAATTCGACTTTAACGACATATTCATTTGATAGGAACTTGTTTAAAAATTGGTAGACTACTTATTTGGCTGATGGTACCTACCTATTAAGAATAGGAATTGGCGTATATCGCATTCGTCACTTAGACTGGGTACAATAAAAAAGGGATTTAAACACAAATTTAAGTAACATTTTTCTAAGGATTTCGTGTTTTATACGGAATCTTCCAAGTTTAGGTATATTTTATACCTAAGGCTGCTATTTACTCTTAAAATACTAACAATTCTCAAGCAAACTTCGTCGTTATAGTTTTCCTTGTGAGATTGATATACTTACTACCATCCTGATTTTTTCCCAATTTTTCAACCCACCGGTTTTGATTTTAGAAGGGAGGCGGGGGGGGGACGCTCGATTTTAATGAAAATTTGCACTTTAAAGGTGAATATTTCGCAAACATTATCACTGAATCGAAGAATTGTCTTAGCAAACCCCTAATGGTTTTAAAAGACCTATCCAATGATACCCTACACTATACAGTTGGATGAGAAAAAAAATCACCCACACACTACGTCTATAATTTTTTTTAGTTTTTTATTGTACCATTTTGTCGGCATAGTTTACATATATATCCGCGCAAAGTTACAGCTTTCTAGCATTGATAGTACCTGAGCAAAGCCGCGGACGGACGGACAGACAGACAGACGTCGACGTAGACGTCGTTTGCCTTCCACAGTCGAATAAAAAAAAAACGCAATGACAATGAGGTGAGGGCTACCGTTTTCGTGCTCACCAGTTGGCGCCACTGAAGATAAAAGTCCTGCCTGAAGTATACTTAGTGGTAGCACAGAATAAGTAATATGTGGTAGTTTGTTATTACGGTATGGACGCGAAGTACGAACGTGAAAACAAAATCTATTTTGTTTTTTTTTTGAGTAAATAAATAATTTATAAAAAAAAACATTTATTTTAAATCATATTTAATTTAATACCTTAAATATCGAACATGCCCCAGTTTTGCGTAGTCCCGTTTTGTTCGGAAAAAAAAGGACAAAGGTTTCCGAAAGACAAAACTGTCTCAAAACACAGACATTCATTGCCCCGGAACGCATTTAATTTGTCATAATTAATTTCAGGTTCACAAAAATATTCTAATTATAAATAAACCCGCGTAGCTCACCTAAAAACAGTGACATTTGACATTTCGGGGACCTCTCGCTACACTAGCGCCTCTAGCGGCGAATTCGTACGCCATAGTCCTCATTATAAATTTGTTATAAATGAGTATTATAGAGTTAGATCAAGTATGAGTTACAGACTAAGCAAAACACACGAATATTTATTTATTGAAATAATGAAGGTATCCAAAAATAAATACAATCAACTAACTAAAAAATGAAAAAAAAATTGGCGTGTCAGAGGTTTTCAGTCATTTAATATTTTAACACCTTGTATATTTAGATAAAGAATAAAAATTCAATGAGGGCTATCGCGTATGAATTCGCCACTAGAGGCGCTAGTGTAGCGTGAGGTCTCCGAAATGTCAAATCTCATAGTTTTTGGGTGAGCTACGCGGGTTTATTTATAATTAGAATAATTTTGTGAATATTTTGCAATATCTGAAATTAATTATGGCAAATATACGTTCCGGGGCATTGAATGTCTGTGTTTTGAGACAGTTTTGTCTTTCGGAAACCTTTGTCCTCCCTTTTTTCCGAACAAAACGGGGACTATGCAACACTGTGGCATGCTCGATATTTTTATGGTACGGTTTTAAGGTGTATTAAATATGATTTTAATCTAAACTTTGTTTTCACGCCCGTAATAACAGACTTTGACAGCCATACTTAAAAACCTCACGCAACAGTGCGCCATCTAGTGAGACAAAAAACGATAGCCCTCATTCAGCGCGTCAGTTATTCAAAAGAGCTTATTCAATGAACCCTAAAATGCTCACATTCAAAAGACTGACGACTTAGAATTGACGCAGCAAGTTCGTAACCAAATTTTTGATGATTAAAAAAACGACATTTTTATGACTTATCTGGTATATAATTTTTTTGTATTTTACCTAAAGGTACCATCACCCAAATAAGTGGTCTATCAATTTTTAAACAAGTTCCTATCAAATGAATATGTCGCTAAAGTCGAACTTTCAAGTTGACAGACACGTCTATTGGCATTATTGTTTTTTGACATGCAATTGATTATCAGCTTTAGGGTGGTAGACCACATATTTGGCTGATTGTACTCAGCAGGATGCCAAGTATCAAAGTATCCTTCCTTATGTTAATCTGACCCTTTAGCTCCCCTACTATGTATAAAATCATAAATCACTAATATGTTGCATAAAATCGAATCTCATAATTTCGTTCTCACAACAACCTTGAGCAGAATCATCATATCACCGAATTGCTTTTCGCATATATTTTTTCCTCATACTATCATTTCTCATAATTTTGTAAAGCAGAATATTAACATAACTTAATATCGATGAGAATAATATTTATATGTTCTAATAGTTGCTACGCAGAAAAACTTATCTCATAATATTACTTTGGATAAGGATAATAAAAAGCAGAATAAAATTTCGCTAAACATTCCTTGCAATTAAATTAATTAGAAAGAACTAAATAAATAAACAAAATACATTGATTCACAACACAAGACACAACAATATTATTATGTGTCATTACGGCTGTGAATCTGACACTGGCTCAGTATAATGCTGAAGCGGTAAAAACACCCCAGCCTTGTTTTAATTGTAGTTCTATATTAACCTTGCCTGTTGTGGTCGCAGTTATAACCTAACGCAACCTACTATGTAGCTGCTGTTCTGTTCTGGCGCTTTGCCTGCTGCTGTTTGTTACAGCACGCTTACTTTGCTGGCCTTACTTTAACCTTAACCCATTCATATGGCAGCTGTTATTCCTTTAACTATGTCATTACGCCATGTTAAAGTCAGCGCTATTTTAAATTCCGTGAAAATACAATTAGTCCAAACTAGTATTTTGCTATGCCATTATGCCATATAAAAATCGGCGATACTAATGTTCTGCTATTTAATATTCTGCAGAAGCATATTCGACGATAAGAGTGTTCTGCTATTTAGATGAAAGGAACCCTAAAATTTCGGATCGACATTATGCGGTAAAGGTTGGGGTTGTGAAAACGATATCGAGAAGTGATTCGTTTGCGAAATACTCATATTCTCTTTTAAAGTGCAAAGTTTTGTTAAAGTCGACAGTCCCCTTCTTCTAAAGTCTAAACCGTTGCTTGGAATGAAAAAATCATGACGGAAGTTAATAGGTATAGCAAATTAACAAGGAAAACTATTTCGAATTTAGCTTGAGAATTATTAGTTGTTTAAGAGTGAATAGTAGCGTGTTATAAACTTATAAAATACTTGGAAAATTCTTATAAAACACTTATAATATTAGGTCCTTGATGGAATGAGTGTGGTGATGGTGATAGATCGGTTTATGTGATGTGTGTGTTCTTGCAGCATGGTAGCATCTGTTGCATAGACCTAGCTATCGTAAGGTCGCGGATGAGCAAAGTAATTTTATAGTTCACCTCAAACCTCAATATTTTTTTGTTTTGCATTCCAGTTCAAGATGAGGATAAGGACATTCTGCAAGTTCGTCGAAGTGAGCGAGTTAGAGTCTATGGTTCTCCACGACTCCACCGTCGTCATAGATGGGAAGAACTACTTCTACAATTCCTACCAGGAGAGCCAACTACCCTTCAAACTTGGCTGCGAGAGCCATCGCTACGCCAACTACCTGCGAGAACACCTCGCCATGTTCAAGAAAGCCAACATCAAATGCTATTTCATCTTTAAAGGTGGACTTCCGAACATGGCAAAGAAGTTGCCATGCAATATAGCCGACCACGTCACTCCGGCTTTTATGAAGAATATTTACATGGAAGTACTCAAGGAAATGGACTTTGAGTATGTTACATGCGAGTACGACAGCAAGAGAGACATCATCGAGCTCGCTCAGACACTTGACTGTCCTGTCATCAGCTACGACGTTGAATTCTGCTTCACTGGACTCCGGTATATCCCGCGGAACGAACTCAAATTCAATGAAAGAGACAACACCATCACCTGCCGCTATTTCTCGTTGGACAAATTCATGAGGAAGTACACTTTGACGGCAGAGAAATTAGCCCTTTTCATTGTCTTGGCTGATGAACACATCTTCCCAGAAGACTTCTTTCAGGAGTTCTTCAAACGCATACGTGCACCTCTGGGTTACTTCAAAAGGAACTTAAGTTTACTGTATTGGCTTTCGAAGAACAACAGAAATACAACATTAAAGATGGTTTCGCAATTTGTAAATGCCGAGGATGAGAAAAAGTTTGTTGAAGAGGTCGACAAAGCTCAGTTGCTGATCGGAAAACGCGAGAAGGGTGGTCTCGGCGCTGCCTGTCTGCTGAACCCCGCAGCCGTCACCGTGGCACCAGGCGACCCCGAATGGTTCGCCAAAGGCGTCGCTTCAAACAACATCCCGATAAACTACGTCAATCTGTACCGTTACAAACACTTCTTCGGTTCCTTGGACGTAGAACTAGTAGACCCAATGGCGTCGTCACTAGATATCGTGAAATACGCATACGATCTGATCACTGATTTCCGAAATGACGGGTTCACATTGGTTTACGACATGAACTCCAAGAGGGAAAGTATGGTAGTGTCTGAGCTGTATTCCATCCGGAAGCCGGAGTACGAAGCGAGCGTGTGCGTGTTTGAGAATGGTTGGGATTCGGTGCGCGAGCTCGCCTTGTTTGAGCACTTCTTGAAGGAGACACTGCAGCTTGCGAGCCTAGAACCCTTGACAAAGCTACCAGAAGGCGCGAGACTCCTAACAGTAGCCCTGGTCTACTTCTCCCGCAAGAAAAGCGTCGACACGAGCACCGAGGCAACCTGCGTGCTCCTCTCCTACATCACACTAAGCCTCGTGCTCCAGAAATGCGGCAAAAACCTTCCCAAGTTTCCATTCCAATCCAAACCCATTCTGGACTCAACAACGGATGAGAGCACAGTCACTGATGAAGACTGCAACATCGCAGCGGCTGTCTTGGCTGAATATCTAGCAGTTCCCGAAACTGCTGAACAGGAAACTGTTGACGATGACCAAGTATTGTATCAGTTAAAGGAGTTCCAGATATGTCTGCGTCGGCTGGATGACTTGAACTTGTTGTGTGGTGCTCCTCTTCCGCCGACGGTCTACAGCCGCGTCTATTCTGCTGCTCTGGTAGCGCGGCTCCGGGTCGCCGCGGGCTCTGGGGATCCGCAGCCGTTTTTCGACAAACTCCTGGCCCCGGCTCCGACCGTCTACGCCTTTCTGAACGGTCTCATCGAAGCTTACCAGGCGATGTAAAGCGTAAGCTGCTTTGAATATCACAGGTGTTTTTAAAGTAACCCGACGTTATATTTTAGAAACTATCAAATTAGCCCACACCACCCACTGTTGTTCAAGGCCTCTTCATTTACACGCCACTTTCATAATTTAGAATAGAATATTAATTTGCGTCGACTGATTCATGAAGCAGGGTGGAATGGAACCTTTTAATAATAAAACTATGATTTCCGTGACAAAAGTATGGGATGTCGAAATGACATTAGTACCTAATAAAATTCCAGCCTGGCACATGATTCAATTTGTTCCACTGTACGAGTACGTCGATGTTCTTATGTAGGTGGTATGCGATAATAATGTAACTTGTTCTGCTACTTGTACTAAATAATATAGTTAGTGCCACCAGAGGTCACGCATACTAGAACATGGTATGTTATAACTACAGGATTTTGACATCGACTTCATTCATTCATTCTTCTTTTATGTAATCAGTTCTTTTTGTAACTGTGTGTGTAATATTCACTTCAACTCTCGTGACACTACCTATACTAGCATGCAAATATATCGGATATTGAAACATATCTGGAGAGAAGAATTTCTTTACATTGTATGACATTTTTAAATAAGTAACTTAAATGGTTCATTTTAAATCTATTCAGAAGCAGCTCTTTCAAACTTCTATAATTCGACATTTTACTACTTGGTTATTTTACGACCTTGACATTCTACTACCTGGTTATTTGATGACCTTGACATTCTACTACCTAATTTATTGAATCAGGCGTTACTTTGCGGAGGTCCATATCAATGAACTAAAATAATTTCCTTGCTCACCCGCGACCTTACGATAGCTAAGCTTATGCAAAATATGCGTGTTCATGCAGTTCCTCCACCTCCACACTGTAAGAACACACACAAATCACACAAACCCATCTATCACCACCACCACACTACACTGACGCGTTTCGAACTCAACCAGAGCTCATCTTCAGAGTGACACAACCGTACACCATGCTACCAGTTGTTAGACTCAGTTGTTGGAGTCTAACAACTGGTAGCAAAGTGTACGGTTGTGTCACTCTGAAGATGAGCTCTGGTTGAGTTCGAAACGCGTCAGTGTAGTGTGGTGGTGGTGATAGATGGGTTTGTGTGATTTGTGTGTGTTCTTACAGTGTGGAGGTGGAGGAACTACATGAACACGCATATTTTGCATAAGCTTAGCTATCGTAAGGTCGCGGGTGAGCAAGGAAATTATTTAGTTCATTCTACTACCTGGTTATTTTACGACCTTGACATTCTACTACCTGGTATATAAGGTTATTTTGTTACTAATAAATACAACATTATTTTTGAAGGTACTAATACTCTTTGGTCATGATCTGTCATGGCGACAAAGCGATAAAATGTATAGAGATTTGTCATTATCATGGGTTTGCGCTAGTGTCGCCCCCTGCGCAGAGTTTTGCCTAATTTGCCTTATTATAGTATTTTAAGAGTATTCCTATTCGATTAGGAGTTAGTTGATTTTTCAATTGTTTTATTATTGAATTTTAATTTCAAAGCTTGCTTCATATGATTGTTCACTTTATTTCATTGTTACTTTTTTAATGTGTAATTTTATTTTAAGCACAATTTACTCAATAATAAATATTTTTTTTAATTAATGTTTTTTTTTGGCCTGAAATTGAACAGTATACTTACTCTATAATAATATAGAATAGAAAAGACAGTCGTAAAAATAGTACATTGTGTATTAAAGGGCGTAAGAAGGGGATTACTAACGAGAGTCTATTAGAAGCCCTCCGCCTCCGACCCGAGTTTGTACCCTTACGGCCCGTGATACACACAATGATTTTCATCACATTGCGAGGAAAAAAATTGCAAAAAATTCAATTATTTTGTGCCCAACACTTCACAGCTCAGTAAAAGCAAGACGCTAAGAAAACAACTGAATAAAATATGGCTACCCACCAATACAGGGGGCTACTACAAAATTGAAAAATCGAAGTTCGTATCATACCGTCCCTCTCACTCTCGTATTAAATAATATTAGCGTTAGGAAAACGATATGAACTTCGATTTTCGAATTTCATGGTAGCCCCAGCAGGGCTACTACGAAACTCGAAGTTCGTATCGTACCGTCTCTTTCGCTCTCGTATTAAACAGTATAAGTGGCAGAGGGACCGCACGACACGAACTTCGAGCTTTGAGTTTCGTAGTAGCCCTGCTGTCACTTTTTTCGAGTCGTCTACCATTGATAATACTAAGAACCAAAGAGGAAGGAAGACAATAGAGAGAAGGAAAAGGAAGCTTAATGTCAAGCGTACCCGATTATTACTATTATAACTTTTGTGTATTTGCCCACAGGCAAAAGAAATTGACCAATAGGCTGAGGTTCATTTGGCGCCTATTCGCAAGTTTAGAGTGAACTGACACAATTCGAAATACTCATATTTCCAAAATAAACTCTGTTCTGAACAGAATCTGGTTGAGTTTTAAATGAGAATATTTCGAGTTGTGCCAGTTTTATTCTAGGTTCATCAAAATGCACCTCTGCTCATTGGCCGATTTCCGTGGCTAATATACCAGTCATTTTCAAAAGGCATCTGTCGTTAAGCAGCTATTCAAATAAAATGTTATTTAATTTAGTCGGGTACTAGTTTGTTGTCACTTGTTGTCAAAAAGCACTACCATCGGTCAGAGTTTTCCAAAATTTATCTTTGTTTTTTTATGTAAAACATGATATTATACAGCTTTGATTCTTGGTAAAACTGTGTAATAAGTAGTGATGCCATGCTGTGTGTACTTTGTGAGTGCAAGTCTCGCATCGGAAACAAGGAAAATGGACAAAATTTCTTTCACAGGTCAGTGGTATTTTTCGTGGAATTTTATTGATTTTCGATCGTTCGTTCTGCTAATTATATACAAATATAAGTTAGGTTACTGTTATATATATGATTAAAGAGCGCTAAGTACGCTAAATTACATGTTATTTATTAGTTTTCATTATTTCTTCTCATAGGTTAGAATAGTGCGTCAAAATGGATATCGATAAACTGTCGATATTACATAAATTATATTGTTTCAGATTTCCAGAAGTGGGCGGTCCGGTTTGGCAAAAACGGGTGGAGTTTGTTGTTCGCGGTCTCAAAGATCGCAACTGGATGCCATGGTCTCGCCGGAGGACCAGCGCCGACTCCACCCGAGATGTCTGCATTAATGCCCAGGGGCCAGGCGGGACCATTTCGGGCACACCGCATAGTTTGTCATTTTGTATTATACCCCTTTTTTATTATGTCTCTAATAAACTTTTTCATTTTTAGGCGACCAGATGGCCTAGTGGTTAGAGAACCTGACTACGAAGCTTGAGGTCCCGGGTTCGATTCCCGCGTCGGGGCAGATATTTGTATGAAGAATACGAATGTTTGTTCTCGGGTCTTGGGTGTTTAATATGTATTTAAGTATGTATCTATCTATATAATTATATTTATCCGTTGCTTAGTACCCATAACACAAGCTTTGCTAAGCTTACTTTGGGACTAGGTTAATTGGTGTGAATTGTCCCGTGATATTTATTTATTTATTTTTATTTTCATCACCCGAGAGGGGCGTCGGATCACCGTGCTCTCGCATTAGAGCATGAAGTGATGTAAAAACTCGGATCTGTCGTCGCTAAAATAAATCACGGTATTATTCTAGCACTTTTCTGCGCACGGCCTTTTGATTAATGATAACTAATATATATCTTAGGGACAGATATTATAATTAGGGTATTGCCGACTAGTGACATCGAAAATTAGGTCACACAAAATATTAGGTATACTCGTACTTAGTTCCCTTAAAACTTTTTTTTATTTTTGTTGCAAAATATTTTTGCACGCGCCTGGCAATGTTAAATAATAAAATAAACAAAAAGCGGCCAGGGCGTGTCGAACACGCCCGAAATAGGGTTCCGTAGCCATTACGAAAAGATTAAGTAACAAATTTTTAAGGATTTCGTATTTTGTACGGAATATTCCAAGTTCAGGTATATTTTATGCCTTAGGCTGCTATTTACTCTTAAGCTACTAATAATTCTCAATAAAACGTAACCGTTTAGTTTTCCTTGAAAGTTTGATATACTAGGTACTACCATTCTGATTTTTTTCAAAATTTTTCCACCCACCGGTTAGATTTAGAGGGGGGACGCTCGATTTTATTGAAAATTTGCACTTTAAAGTTGCTACTACTACTACTTATAGCACAACACAACCAAGAAGGTATATTGGAAAAAAAACTTTTTAATGTCTGTCTGTCTGATATTAATAACCATGTGAAGTACTCCATTACTGAATGATTATTCATAGATACCTAAAAATTATAGTTTTCTTTTGTTAAAGGAATTATACTATTTCAGAAAAGGCCAAAAAACTAATTTTAAAGTAATATTTATTTATTATTGAGTAAATTGTACTTATAATTAAATTACATCATGACATTTAATACCGTATTAACTCAAAATGCTTCTGTATTAGGTACCTACATGATGACATGACGAGTTCTAAGTATGTAGAGGTTAGATTCAAATTATTATTCAAAACAGTTTTATTTTGAGTTAATACGGTACTTTTACTCGTTTGCCATCCAGTCCAATAAAAAAAAATTGAATGTCATGTGCGAATATTATTAAGGTAACAATAATGCAATAAAAATAAACAATAAAATTAAAAAACTGAAATTAAAGGTCAATAAAAAAACCATTCCAAAGTCAATTAAATCCTAACGGATTACTCTTAAACACTATCTTCGGTATTTTTAAATGTGTTCGGAATTCACACAGTTGCGAATAAGCCTTTTCGACTTTTTCATAATTTTTTATCTGTGACGGGGAACAGGTAGATGGCGCTAGTGTTGCGAGGTCCGTTTATATTCTATTTGTTCTAACATGATTCAAATGACAGATGCAAACTGACAGAACTAGAGTCCTCCTACTGTTACGAAAACTATCGATAATCGATACTTTTGCATGTACAAGTGCTAAAGGAGGCAATAATCAAACTGAAAGTCTTATTATAATTTAACAACACTTGGAGTGTCACTTTCCGACTCTGACGAACAATCTTGCAAATTAATAATAAGTTCGTTTATTTTACCGCTTTTATTTTTACCGATAACTCTCACCTCTAGCAATGAGGGCTATCGTTTTTTGTCTCACTAGATGGCGCACTGTTGCGTGAGGTTTTTAAGTATGGCTTTCAAAGTCTGCTGTTATTACGGGCGTGAAAACAAAGTTTAGATTAAAATCATATTTAATACACCTTAAAACCGTACCATAAAAATATCGAGCATGCCACAGTGTTGCATAGTCCCCGTTTTGTTCGGAAAAAAGGGGACAAAGGTTTCCGAAAGACAAAACTGTCTCAAAACACAGACATTCCATTGCCGGAACGCATATTTGCCATAATTAATTTCAGATATTGCAAAATATTCACAAAATTATTCTAATTATAAATAAACCCGCGTAGCTCACCCAAAAACTATGAGATTTAACATTTCGGAGACCTCACGCTACACTAGCGCCTCTAGTGGCGAATTTATACGCGGTAGCCCTCATTGGGGCCTATTGATACAACATTGTAAGGGCGTTGACAGTAGCTACATTGATAAATGTTTATCTAAGAGATGTCAAATAAATGTCAAAAATTATTTAAGGCTTTTTACCAAGAGACAGCATAACACCAAATGTCAGATTTGAAATTAAAATTTTGAGGATCAGTAAGTTATCTAAATTCAAGGTATTTGAAAATATAGCAAAACAGCAGTTACTTAGCTTAGTTATTCAACTGTACACTTATTCCTCGCAAATTAATATTCTATTCTAAATTATTGAAGTGGCATGTCAATGAAGAGGCCTTGACGCAGCAGTGGGCGGATGTGGGCTAATTTGATAGTTTCTAAAATATAACGTCGAGTTACTTAAAAAACACCTGTGACTTTCAAAGCTGCTTACGCTTTACATCGCCTGGTAAGCTTCGATGAGACCGTTTAGAAAGGCGTAGACGGTCGGAGCCGGGGCCAGGAGTTTGTCGAAAAAACGGCTGGGAATCCCCAGAGCCCGCGGCGACCCGGAGCCGCGCTACCAGAGCAGCAGAATAGACGCGGCTGTAGACCGTCGGCGGAAGAGGAGCACCACACAACAAGTTCAAGTCGTTCAGCTGACGCAGACATATCTGGAACTCCTTTAACTGATACAATACTTGGTCATCGTCAACAGCTTCCTGTTCAGCAGTTTCGGGAACTGCTAGATATTCAGCCAAGACAGCCGCTGCGATGTTGCAGTCTTCATCAGTGACTGTGCTCTCATCCGTTGTTGAGTCCAGAATGGGTTTGGATTGGAATGGAAACTTGGGAAGGTTTTTGCCGCATTTCTGGAGTACGAGGCTTAGTGTGATGTAGGAGAGGAGCACGCAGGTTGCCTCGGTGCTTGTGTCGACGCTTTTCTTGCGGGAGAAGTAGACCAGGGCTACTACTAGGAGTCTTGCGCCTTCTGGTAGCTTTTTCAAGGGTTGTAGGCTCGCAAGCTGCAGTGTCTCCTTCAAGAAGTGCTCGAACAAGGCGAACTCGCGCACCGAATCCCAACCATTCTCAAACACGCACACGCTCGCTTCGTACTCCGGCTTCCGGATGGAATACAGCTCAGACACTACCATACTTTCCTGCCCCGATAGAGTGTCATACACTAAAGTGAACCCGTCATTTTGGAAATCAGTGAGCAGATCGTATGCGTATTTCACGATTTCTAGAGACGAAACTATTGGGTCTACCAGTTCTACGTCCATGGAACCGAAGAAGTGTTTGGAACGGTACAGGTTGACGTAGTTTATCGGGATATTGTTTGAAGCGACACCTTTAGCGAACCAGTTGGGGTCGCTTGGTGCCACGGTGGCGGCTGCGGGGTTCAGCAGACAGGCGGCGCTGAGACCGCCCTTCTCGCGTCTTCTGATCAGCAGCTGAGCTTTGTCGACCTCTTCGACGAACTTGTTCTCATCCTCGGCATTTACAAATTGCGAAACCATCTTTATTGTTGTATTTCTGTTGTTCTTCGAAACCCAATACAGTAAACTTAAGTTCCTTTTGAAGTAACCCAGAGGTGCACGTATGCGTTTGAAGAACTCCTGAAAAAAGTTTTCTGGAAAGATGTTTTCGTCAGTCAACACAATGAAAAGGGCTAATTTCTCTGCCGTCAAAGTGTACTTCCTCATGAATTTGTCCAACGAGAAATAGCGGCAGGTGATGGTGTTGTCTCTTTCATTGAATTTGAGTTCGTTCCGCGGGATATACCGGAGTCCAGTGAAGCAGAATTCAACGTCGTAGCTGATGACAGGACAGTCAAGTGTCTGAGCGAGCTCGATGATGTCTCTCTTGCTCTCGTACTCGCACGTTACATACTTAAAGTCCATTTCCTTGAGTACTTCCATGTAAATACTCTTCATGAAAGCCGGACTGACGATTCCTAGGTCTTTATTTTTTGCCAACCTCTTTGCCATGTTCTCATTTCCACCTTTAAAGATGAAATAGCATTTGACGTTGGCTTTCTTGAACATGGCGAGGTGTTCTCGCAGGTAGTTGGCGTAGCGATGGCTCTCGCAGCCAAGTTTGAAGGGTAGTTGGCTCTCCTGGTAGGAGTTGTAGTAGTAGTTCTGCCCGTCAATGACGACGGTGGAGTCGTGGAGAACCATGGACTCTAACTCGCTCACTTCGACGAACTTGCAGAATGTCCTTATCCTCATCTTGAACTGGAATGTAAAAACAAAAAAAAATTAATGATGAATGACATGAGTTACGGAGACTCATTTAATTGAACTAAATAACCTAACCTAAGAATCATATGTAGAAAACCAGATTTCAAATAAAAAACCTGCATTCAAATTGGTCAACCCGTTTAAGAGCTACGGTGCCACAGACGGACAGACAGACAGACAGACATAGCGGTCAAATTTATAACACCCCTCTTTTTGCGTCGGGGGTTAAAAAACAATTACTTCGCTCACCCTCGACCTTACGATAGCTAAGTCCTTGCAACAAATGTGTGTTCATGCAGCTCATCCATCTCCACGCAGTAGTAATGCTAAAAATGCCAAAATCACCATAGGTGTAGGTTCCTATAAAATTTGAGGTTTGCCCACGATTTCCCTAGGATCCCATCATCAGATCTTGACTTGATGACAATGGGACCACCTCAGAAGAATACCCTTTCATTAAAAAATAATTTTGAAAATCGGTCCACAATTGACTGAGTAATCGGTAAACATACATAAAAAAATACAAACATTGGAACATAGAACCTCCTCCTTTTTTGAAGTCGGTTAAAATAATTTTACTAGGTACTTATACTAAATTAAGTAATTAACTAAGACTAATTTTGCGAAAGTATTATTTGGTAATCTGGACCTGATGAAGAAGACCGTAGATGACCAATGGAACTCATCAAGTAATGCTAAGTCGTCTATAAACGATCATGATTAATATACCTAGATAAGCGACTAAGAAGAAACTTTAAGTTGATGATTCTTTCGAACTGATCTGATGCTGAAGCCAGAAGGTAGGCAACGGAACTCTGTTATAAAACAACGTAACTAAGTCGTGTTTGGGCTTAATGGATTCGTTATGAGATGTACTTTGGCTACGAATCACTAAAAAGTGAGAAATGAAGGAGCCCAGCAGGAGGGATTGAAACCCATAGTAGGTATGTAGGTGAGGTAGACGAATATTGTCCCACTCTTGCTAGCTCGTGCTGAGGCACCGACTTCGAGCTAGTACGTACCTAGAAATTATATCGAAAATACAAACTGAGACATGGATGCACAGAAAAACCAGAAAAAGAGACCAGCGCTGGGAATCGAACCCAGGTCCTCAGCAATCCGTGCTGCGTGCTATAACCCCTACACCACCGCTGGACAGGAATTTAGACACGAATTTTTCCTATGCATACATATCTCAGGTTGCTTATATCTACTACGCTACTTATGCAGCAGCACTAGCGACATCTATGTTTTCGCTCTCATCGAGAGACGTCACACTCTATTGGAACCAACCGCTCACCCAGACAAGAGATGTCGCTACTAAGCAATCAAATTATGATTGGTTATTTGGAGTCTTTTTGTATTTTTTATTTCAACTCCAAATTTGTTACTTTTACGGGTATCCCGTGAAACCATATCGAAAATACAAACTGAGACATGGATGCACAGAAAAACCAGAAAAAGAGACCAGCGCTGGGAATCGAACCCAGGTCCTCAGCAATCCGTGCTGCGTGCTATAACCCCTACACCACCGCTGGACAGGAATTTAGACACGAATTTTCCCATGCATACATATCTCAGGTTGCTTATAAGCATACATATCTCAGGTTGCTTATAAGCAACCTGAGATATGTATGCATAGGAAAAATTCGTGTCTAAATTCCTGTCCAGCGGTGGTGTAGGGGTTATAGCACGCAGCACGGATTGCTGAGGACCTGGGTTCGATTCCCAGCGCTGGTCTCTTTTTCTGGTTTTTCTGTGCATCCATGTCTCAGTTTGTATTTTCGATATGGTTTCACGGGATACCCGTAAAAGTAACAAATTTGGAGTTGAAATAAAAAATACAAAAAGACTCCAAATAACCAATCATAATACCTAGAAATTATTTTCAAGGATTTTGTAGTCGGTTCCATTTTTTGTTATTTTTTTATTTTTTTGGAGTCGGTTTTGCTTTTTAGTAATTTTTTTTTTATCATATTTGGTGATCCCTTAAAAAGCCATTATATCTTGACTATAAGTTTTTGTTAAAAATTACATTACTGACTGTAGGTACTTGCATTGTCATTGTCAATGAGGGCTATCGCGTATGAATTCGCCGCTAGAGGCGCTAGTGTAGCGTGAGAATAAATTATTATATCGCCAAGTGGACACCACTGAATTTCATCTCCAAAAGTGTTATCTTTCGAATCTACGCTGATAAAACGATGTCATGGCCTAAAAATTATCGAGCCGAACAAAAGTGAAAAAGGGTAGTTAAAAATAACGTTTTTATGCCAGAAAAGAAATAAATAACAGTGAAATTCAACTAGACTAATGAATAAAGTGAACAACATTAAATTCGGTAGTGAAAACGGATAAGAACCTTTTTATTTTTTGCATTTATCAGTTAAAATTTAAAGTGTGCCGCTATATATATGTACGTAAACAAAGAGACGAATTTTGACAATGTCGTCTCAAACGGCTGCGACTGGCAAACAGAAGGTGCGAGTATGCTCCGGTTGTCGGCAGAATTTACCAAAGCGGGATTATCTTACTTGCTCCGCGTGTGAACATACCTATGACCTCCTCTGCGCTAACGTTTATGATAAACGCTTTGATTTGATGTCGAAGGAGTCCAAAAATGCTTGGATATGCCAGCAATGTCGATGTAATAAACCCAAAGTAAATAACACTAATACACCAGTTCGAAACTTACCTGTTAGCGCCGACATGGAGGAATCTCGGCAATCTGTATGCACTGGATCGGATGACTCGAATGTAACAATACGTAAAAAAGGACATACAATAAATACTTTGAACGACAGCATTTTATTGGATTCCGACCAGGAACAGGAGGAACACGAAATCATAGATGAGAAAAAAGAAGTTTCTGAAGTAATTCTCACTGAATTAAGAAGTTTCCGCTCCCAAATTACAGTCCAACTAGAACAACAAGAGCAGCGTTTTACTTGTTTCGCAGGAAAAATAGAAAAAAATATACGCGATTTGTTGCAAAAATATACGGAGCTAAAAACAGAAATAAACAAAATTAAAACAGAATCTGATAAAAATATAATTCAAACAGAAAATCTCTTGCGATCAATGAGCAGAAATACTCAACATATTGATGATACAAATAAGAAAATTTTATCCCTGGAAAATGAAATAGCATCCTTAAAAAAACATACTGAACAACTACAAGACAATTTAAGCCGCATGTCATATTCCGATGCGGCTAAATCACGAAATAATATAAACATTAATACGTCATTCAATGACAGTTTCGCATATAACAACCCAAACACCTCTTATAAATTTCACTACAATAGTCAGTCGGACTATGCGAAACGATTTGTTCTCTACGGTCTAAATGAATGCGAACAAGAGTCAGAATTCGTACTAGTGGACTTGGTTCAAAGAATTTTTTGTGACTTATATAACATTGATTTGACAGGACAAATTGAAGAAATTAGGCGATTGGGGCGCGGAGGCTCGAGGCGTCCGGTACTTATAGAACTATTAAGCAGAAGAATGACTATAGTTATTTGTGCAACAAGAGAGCAAAGTTGTTTTTTGTTGCGAGTGTTGATTTTGAATCCCGAGTAAGCGAAGGATTCTATAATTGAATCACGAGCGTTAGCGAGTGATTCTAGGTTAGAATCCTGAGATCAGCAAGGGATTGAAATACACGAGATGCAAAAAAACTTTGGTCTCGTGTGACACATACAATTTTTCACCTCAGCAGCGAGAACATAATTTAAATGTAACATAAGAATAAAACCACATATACCTATACATATACCTGTTTACAAAACAAACACATTTTTTTAAAATAGAATCCGATTATTATCAAATATAATAATTACATTTAAGACCATAAAAAGAGTCCAGTAGCTACAATACAAATCGCATACTCATAACATGCAATCTTAACTTCTTGTACTAATGTCGCACTTATTTTTTAATACTGCAAAAAGCCTCATCTCGGGGTAATTGAAAAGGTTGAACAATTAAACCTTTAAATATGATTTTTATTAAGATTTCTATTACATAAACATAAATAGATTTGTTAAAAAATCATTCAATTTAACAAATAATAATTACACTGTAGAGGCAGTATACGGAATTCTTTTATAAAAAAAAAAACAAGAGAAGCGGCTTTCGTGCAACGAGGTTGCATACTTTATTAAAAGATCGGGAAAATTTACATTTTGGAAATATTTCGATATATTTTTAATACCAAAAATTTAATTTAAGTTTGTAATCGACAAATTTGATCCTATCTCTTGCTTTTTTCGAGTTGAAGTGAAATGACAGATCAAAATAAAGTTCAAATATTTGGAATTCAGTGAGTAGACCCAACACTGTACTCAGCATTTAAAAAAAATAATTAAAAAGTTACTTTGTCTCACGGAGTGAGCAAAATGCGATTTTGCTCACTGATTTCTCATAGCAAAACCTGCCTGTTTGAGGTGCTGAGGTGAAAAATATATTATACATAATTCCAATTATCTCAGAAACACAGGTCTATTCGCATCTCAATTCTTGGACCCTGGTAGCCTACGGGACAGAAATATACTGAGAGGAAAACTAAAAGAAGCAAGACAGCGTGGCCAAAATGCAGTGATGCGCAACAACAAGCTGTTTATAAACGGAAGAGAAGTTAGCTTGCCACCGGCACAGGGTAAAGCCCAGCCTACGCTTTCAAATAATGTGAACCATGGTCCAATGGGCGAAACCGACGGAAAAACCCAACACGAGATTATACAACAGACACCATCCAATACAGCACCATCGAATTCGAAACAATCGGTCAATACTTTTCGTCCCTAAATTGCGACAAACTGGAATCTTATATCAGAATATGTGTAGCATTAAAAATAAACTTAACCAAATTGAATGTCTTTTGGATGAGAAGCCGTTTATTGAAGCTTTATGTATTTCCGAAACATGGATCTCAACGTCTAAACAAGATCTGCTAAAGCTGGAAGGCTACACTTTAGCAAGCTGCTATTGCAGGTCGAATCATGAAGGAGGTGGTGTATGTGTCTTCTTGAAAAATGACATCGAATATATAGATATATTGGACATTAACAATCTGTCAATAGAGTGTATTTTTGAAACTTGCGCACTTAGATGAATGATTGGTCTCGCGCGCTCGCTCGACTAGATACCGCGCTAATTAAAAACAAAACGTTCGTGAATGCGGCAACTCAATATTGTAGTGTGCGTAAGAACGGTGTAAGACAATTTGCACGGATGTTAGTATGCGTGACGAATTGTGTTGCCAGCTGCTCCACTGTTACCTGAATTATTGGGAAAATAAATTATTCTGTGGTCTATTAAGTCATTGGTTACAAAATGTATCTTGGGAAATACTTAGAAATTAAGAAGTAATTAAGAGTGAATGTATTAATATGTTTGTGTATAGGTTAGGCGTAGGTTTCTTCTTTAAAAAAATGGTAGGTATGATGTAGGTATATCAATGATCAGGCCTCACTTTTAATTAAAAAATATATATATTTAAGGACATTCAATATTTACAAATTATTACTGAAAATTCATGGACTGAGTCACCAACTAAGAAGTTTTGCGTACTTAACACGTTGCACCTATAGTTAAACCTAATATAATGTACAGGTTAATTAAGACTAAAATACAAATAATTGTTTACAAAATATACATACATAGGTACATGCATACATACATACTTACATACATACGCTTGAAAAACATAACCCTCCTTCGGGCAGTCGGGTAAAAGTTAACATTTCAGGAAAATGGGTAGAAATACGAAAAAAAATTTGTTTCGTTTCCCGTAATGCCTAAGTAAATCAGCTGATCGGGCTTTTGACTGGGAAGACGAAAAACATTTTTAATTTTAAGACACATTCACCCCTTAAATAGTGTCGGGTAACAATTTATACACGTTCAGTGTATAATATCACAAAGATAAACATTAAATAATATAGAACTAGGTTATGTATATATAATAATTACGTTAGATACTTAAATAAAATAAGTTATTAAAATTTATCATCATTTAATGATGATAACAATAAAATTCAATTTATTAAAATCTCAAACCACGGGGAATTTGATTCTTGTGTACGCGGCAACACAGAATGGCGTTTAGGGTTCATGTTATTTTATTTTGTAATTTCGAAATTATACGATATTTACTGATGGTATGTGATCCCAGTGTCCTTCTTATTTCTTGTAGTATTATTTTTAAACAGTTTCACTGCGAAAACTGGCATTTTACTTCGGTTTATGACCAAAATTTAACAAAAATTCGGGACATGCACATTACGCACAGTTTGCAAGGCGACTGACTCGCCTCGGGCTCAGGTACGCCGATTTCGGCGTACTATTTGTTGCCGCATTTGACAAGTACGCCGGCGGTATCTAGTCGAGCGAGCGCGCGAGACCAATCATTCATCTAAGCTTGCGCAATTGAAATTTGTAAGTCAAATCTTGTATTAATTGTTATATACTGGCCAAATAACGCCCGCAGACCCGACTTATTTTTTGAACAATTAGATAGACTAATGCAATTTGTAACTATTAAGTACAGTAGGAAAAATGTCATTATAGGCGGTGATTTGAATATTGACATGCTTAAAACTACAACACAATCTCGAGACTTGTTAAACCTTTTTAGAAATTGTAATTTTTATCAGCATGTTGTGGAACCTACTAGAGTGACACTAGGGTCGAAAACTTGTCTGGATGTTTTGTTTACTAATTTTAATATTAACGGTTTGGGTGTGGATGTGGTGGATTTTGGGTTCTCGGATCACAAAGGAGTTTTAGTTACAACTCAAAAGATATCCGATATAGCAAAAGCTCAGCGATGTAGATATTCTTGTTTTAAAAGACACTTCACAGAAAAAAACATGGAAACATTTAAAAAAGAGTTGCAAAATCTAGACTGGACATCTACTATCTCCCCATACCATTCGATTGATGAGAACTTTGATAGGTTTCATACTGAAATAAAAAATGTGCTTGATCGATGCATCCCTGAAAAAAAAATTAAATTAAAACCCAAACCAAAAAGATTGTGGCTAAGCCGTGGAATAAAAGTGTCATGTAAACACAAACGTCAACTTAGAATACTATTAAATCAAACCAGCGACCCAGTATTAAAAAAACACTTCAAAATTTATGATAAAATTCTAAAAAAAACCATAATTATTTCAAAAAAAAAAGTTAATATAAATAAAATAAATAAATCTAACAATAAAATCAGAACGGTTTGGCAGATAGTAAATGAGCAAACAGGTAAAAAGAAAATAAAAACAAAAGAAAATTTAAGACTAAATGTAAATGGAACTGTAACTGGTGATCCGCTGCTAGTGTCCGATACATTAAATACCTTTTTTGCATCCGTAGGATTAAACAATTCCGACAACAAACCGCGAGGTCGGCCAGTCATAAACCCCACTATCAACACTTTTTTCTTATCGCCTGTCCTCCCTCATGAGACATATAAATGCATAAAACAGTTAAAAAATAAAACCAGTTTTGGAATCGACGAAATACCCCCTATACTTATAAAAAAATGTGCTAGAGAACTTACTATTCCACTTACGGATCTAATAAACCAATCTTTTACTTCTGGAGTTTTTCCTGAAAAGCTAAAAATGGCGCTCATAAAACCTATCCCAAAAAAAGGAGACCTGACAAATCCCGAAGAGCACCGGCCCATTGCTCTACTTAGCACGTTTTCAAAAATATTTGAAGCAATAATGGCGGAACGCTTGACTTCATTCTGCAATAAATATGATGTATTTGATGAACGCCAATATGGTTTCAGAAAACAAAGATCTACAACTCTGACAGTTTACAAATTTGTCAACGAAGTGCTAGGACTGGTAGAAAGTAAGAAACATGTATTTGGACTGTTTTTGGACATGAGTAAAGCGTACGATCGAATTCAACATGACATTCTTTTAAATAAACTCCACGGAATAGGTATTCGCGGCGCCGCGCACAAATGGTTTGCCTCTTACCTCAAAAACCGCAAACAATGTGTTGAAATCAAATTCCTCGATGATAAGAATAGAACAATAACAAAAGTACGCTCCAGCTTAACATACACTGCTTGTTCAATTCCACAGGGAAGTGTACTGGGATGTATATTATTTCTATTATATATTAACGACCTACCAAAGGAACTAAGTAAAAACGGCATTAAATCCTTACTATATGCAGATGACATCTCTATTATGTTCTCCAGTGAAAATGGTAATGAATTTACAAGATCCCTAGATACTATTTTTGATATAGTTTTATCCTGGCTGGAAGATCATAACCTTAAAGTAAATTTGCTAAAAACTAATCTGATTCAATTTAGACCATACCAGAGATTACCTTTAAAAATTGATTATTTTTACCAAAATAACAAAATTGACTTCACAAAGAATTGTACACTGCTTGGTTTAAATATAGACGAAAACATTAACTGGAAAGCCCACATTGAAACCATTGCTGTTAAATTGGCTAGATTTGCTTACGCACTCAGACAAATAAAGATAAACACTGACTTAAAGACTGCAATCTGCGCTTATCATGCTTTTGCCCAGGCATGGCTCCAATACGGTATAATACTGTGGGGCAATAGTGTAAATGTCGAAGACCTATTTTTATTGCAGAAGAGATGCATAAGGGTACTAACTAATATAAAAAACCGTGAAAGCTGTAGACCATATTTTTCAAAATTAAAAATTTTAACACTAACTTCACTATACATCCTGGAAACCTGTAAATTTGTTCGGAAACACAAAAACTTGTACAATAAACCTAAAAACATATATAAAGAAGAGCATAACTTGCGCAATAGGCATAAATTAGTAATGGCCATTCCAGCTAAGTTAAAAATGACTACGAAAGGCCCACATGCAATGGCTATAAAAATTTTCAACAAAATTCCGAAAGTTATAGCTGAAGAAGAAAATTATATGACTTTTGTCAATAAGCTGAAAGCATATCTCATAGACATATGTCCCTACTCTCTTCAGGAGTTTATGGAATAGGAACTAGGCGATCCACATTTATGGAATACTAAATAATATAAGTAGGTATAATAAATGTAAGATATGTATAGATGTAAGATATGTTAATGTTTTATAAATATGTAATAAAAGAATTATGTTAATAAATATAAATGTTGCTACGCCCTTGTAGGGTCCATGTTTGTACTGGCTATAATTAAGAATATCTTATAAATACCATGGTTGCAATAAATAAATAAATAAAATAAAAAAATAGAGGTCTCCGAAATGTCAAATCTCATAGTTTTTGAGTGAGCTACGCGGGTTTATTTATAATTAGAATAATTTTGTGAATATTTTGCAATATCTGAAATTAATTATGGCAAATATGCGTTCCTGGGCAATGAATGTCTGTGTTTTGAGACAGTTTTGTCTTTCGGGGAGCAAAACAAAACGGGGAGATGCAACACTGTGGCATGCTCCATATTTTTATGGTACGGTTTTAAGGTGTATTAAATATGATTTTAATCTAAACTTTGTTTTCACGCCCGTAATAACAAACTTTGAAAGCCATACTTAAAAATCTCACGCAACAGTGCGCCATCTAGTGAGACAAAAAACGATAGCCCTCATGTCATCTAACTAAACTACATTTCCGTAGCTCCGTACCAAAATTGCTCATCGATGCATAAAAACCGTTGAGGAGTTCCGTCCTGCGGAGACGATCCTGGTTGGACTACCAGGATTTCACTGCCAGGTTATTGTATTGTCACCAGATTTACATAAGTTTGCCAAATTTCAAGTCAATCCGACCACTAGAAGTGCATGGGTCAAATTAGCTGCCAAGCTTTGACCGAACAAACAGGGCGAGCTAAATAAAAAAAACCGGCCAAGAGCGTGTCGGACACGCCCAAGATAGGGTTCCGTAGCCATTACGAAAAAAAAACAAATAATATTATGTGCGTTATAACACAATTAAAACACTTACTACAGTCTTAAAATCTATTACCAGAAAAAGAGCGTATCTTCACGGCACTGCGTCCTTTTGTTGAGGAGCGCAGTTTTTCGGCAATAACTCAAAAACGGTATATCCGATCATGTTGAAACCAATTTTCGTTGAAAGTATTTATTATTAAGCGTTACCTTTCCATATTTTTTTGCATATTTTTTGGACAAACGGTTTACAAGATAGAGGGGGGAGGGGGCACTTCATACAAGAAACAGAAATTGAAAAAAAAAAAATTTTTTATCGCTTAACGTGTGGCACGTTGTTCGATAGCACTCAGGTTTCTCAAAAAAAAATTGATTAAGTGAAGATTTCCGGAAATAATCGCTTTCAAAGTAGCAAAAATATAGAGGGGGGCTCTATCCTGTAAACCGTTTGTCCAAAAATATGCAAAAAATATGGAAAGGTAACGCTTAATAAATACTTTCAACAAAAATTGGTTTGAACATGATCGGATATACCATTTTTGAGTTATTGCCGAAAAACTGCGCTCCTCAACAAAAGGACGCAAGTGCCGTGAAGATATACGCTCTTTTTCTGGTAATACATTTTAAGACTCTACAGTCAAGTGTTTTAATTGTGTTATAACGCACATAATATTACTTGATTTTTTTCGTATTGGCTACGGAACCCTATCTAGGCCAGTTTTTTTTTCAAATCGATCCGCCCACAGGAAGTGGGCCAAATATCAGGGAAGCTAAAACTAGATAAAGCTTGTAATAATAACCTAGCCTAACCAACCAAAAGTTGGAAAAACCCATTTTGCGTCGCGGATTAAAAATAATGAAAATACTTACAGTTTGTTCAGCAAAGTTACTTCCACAGCAAACTATTATTATCTCCAATTTTTGATTCTAAATTATATCTTTATTTTTGAATAACTTCCGTATCTTTGTTGCCTCAACCTGTCTCGATCTCTTCGCAAATAACAATGAGTAATTGACTGCGACGCAAGCGCAAGAAATAGGCTGCATCACTTGCTGACAAAAGTACATGTACTAGTGGGAGCAGAGTTGCCAGCAGGATACTTTTTATCCCGGTATTCCCACGGGATAGGGATAAAATCTCGAAATAACAACCTCTGGGCTTAGAGTCATGAAATTTGGTATGTAGGTAGTTGGACGTCTGGAATAACAGATAGGTGACTTTTTGACCCGATATTCCCACGGGATACCTAGGGATAAAATCTTTAAATAACAACCGCAGGGCTAAGAGCCATGAAATTTAGTATGTAGGTAGCTGGACCTCTGGAATAACACATAGGCTATTTTTTACCCCGATATTCCCACGGGATAGGGATAAAATCTTGAAATACTAACCGCTGGGCTTAGAGTCATGAAATTTGGTATGTAGGTAGCTAGACGTCTGGAATAACACATAAGCGACTTTTGGACCCGATATTCCCACGGGATACCTAGGGATAAAATCTCGAAATAACAACCACTGGGCTTAGAGCCATGAAATTTGGTATGTAGGTAGCTGGATCTCTAGAATAACACATAATCTATTTTTTACCCCGATATTCCCACGGGATAGGAATACAATCTTGAAATATTAACCGCTGAGCTTAGAGTCATGAAATTTGGTATTTATTATTTATTATTTATTTATTATTTGGTATTTATTTTTATTTGACTGGATGGCAAACGAGCAAGTGGGTCTCCTGATGGTAAGAGATCACCACCGCCCATAGACACCTGCAACACCAGGTGTATGTAGGAAGCTGGATATCTAGAAAAACACATAGACGACTTTTTGACCCGATATTACCACGGGATACCTAGGAATAAAATGTCGAAATAACAACCGCTAGGCTTATAGGCATGAAATTTGGATGAAGGTAGCCGTATGTCTGGAATAACACATATGTACGCTACTTTTTATCCCGATATTCCCACGGTATAGTTTTGTAACTAAGGGACCCCATACATCCCTGTATTATTATTATTATTATTTCGTATTTTTTTCTTTAATTGTATACTGTAGTTTTTAAGTATTTTATTTGTAATTATTTTATTTTGAAAAAATGACTTTCTGCCAAGTTTCTTGCGACGCATTCTTCTTGGCAATGATGGTCTTTCCGAAAGCGCTGGTAGTATAAAAAATGACGTGTAAAAGTGCCCGCGGCCTATTTACTGAGTAAATGATTTGAAGTTGAATTTTGCATTTGAATTTGGATAGGGAAAAAATTTGAAACTTCAGCACTGGGTTTAGAGTCTTGAATTTTGTACAGTTATTCACAACACAACCTCAATGAAGACCACGATATAAATATTGGAAATTTCCAGGGGAATTTTGTAAAATCCCGAAAATTTCAATTGCAGCTACCACACCGAATAGTTTACGCGTGCGAAGCCGCGGGTAAAAGCTAGTCGGAAATATGTGTAGCTATGCTTAGTAAAAATGCCTTGACTTACAATAAAGGACGTAAGGTGTCAATAGTTCACTATGAAGAATTAGTCCTTTTGTGTTGGCAGGGTAGAATACACGTCGTATTGCTAAAATATGGCTACCCGCAAAATATTTATGTTTTACCAAAGAACATCGGATGGATGGATGTATGGAAGAACAAAAAAAAAATAGTTTATATTTGTAGCAATGTACTAAAATAGGTTATTTTTGGTAAACCGTAGAAGTTTCTATGTACTATTATTGGCAGAATAGGTATCCTATATAAATTAAATACTTCCCAAAATTACTATTTCAAGCGGACGAAGTCGCGGGCAGAAGCTAGTCCTACTAATATTATAAATGCGAAAGTTTGTGAGTGAGTGAGTGAGTGAGTATGTTTGTTACTCTTTCACGCTGAAACGGCTGGACGGATTTGGATGAAATTTGGTATGTAGATAGCTGAACATCTGGAATAAAACATAGGCTACTTTTTATCCCGATATTCCCACGGGATAGGGATAAAATCTCGAAATATCAACCGCTGGGCTTAGAAACATGAAATTTGATAAGTAGGTAGCTGGACGTTTGAAATAACACATATGCTACTTTTTATCCCACGGGATAGGGATAAAATCTTAAACTAATAACCGCTGGGCTTAGAGCCCTGAAATTTAGTATGTAGATAGCTGAACATCTGGAATAAAACATAGGCTACTTTTTATTCCGATATTCCCACGGGATAGGGATAAAATCTCGAAATAATAACCGCTGGGCTTAGAGTCATGAAATTTGGTATGTAAATAACTAGACGTCTGGAATAACACGTAAGGGACTTTTTGACTCGATATTCCCACGACATAGGGATAAAATCTTGAACTAATAACCGCTGGGCTTAGAGCCCTGAAATTTGGTATGTAGATAGCTGGAAATTATGGAATAAAACATAGCCTACTTTTTATCCCGATATTCCCACGGGATAGGGATAAAATCTTGAAATAATAACCGCTGGGCTTAGAGTCATGAAATTTGGTATGTAAATAACTAGACGTCTGGAACAACACGTAAGGGACTTTTTGACTCGATATTCCCACGGGATACCTAGGGATAAAATCTCTAAATAACAACCACTGGGTTTAGAGCCATGAATTTTGGTATGTAGGTAGCTGGACCTCTGGAATAACACACAGGCTAATTTTTATCCCGATATTCCCACGGGATAGGGATAAAATCTTGAAATAATAACCGCTGGGCTTAGAGTCATGAAATTTGGTATGTAGGTAGCTAGACGTCTGAAATAACACATAAGCGACTTTTTGACCCGATATTACCACGGGATACCTAGGGATAAAATCTCGAAATAACAACCACTGGGCTAAGAGCCATGAAATTTGGTATATAGGTAGCTGGACCTGTGGAATAACAAATAATCTATTTTTTACCCCGATATTCCATCGGGATAGGGATAAAATCTTGAAATATTAACCGCTGAGCTTAGAGTCATGAAATTTGGTATGTAGGAAGCTGGATGTCTAGAAAAACACATAGATGACTTTTTGACCCGATATTACCACGGGATACCTAGGAATAAAATGTCGAAATAACAACCGCTAGGCTTAGAGGCATGAAATTCGGATGTAGGTAGCCGTATGTCTGGAATAACACATAAGTACGCTACTTTTATCCCGATATTCCCACGGGATAGTTTTGTAACTAAGGGACCCCATACATCCCCGTATTATTATTATTATTATTTTGTATTTTTTTCTTTAATTGTATACTGTAGTTTTTAAGTGTTTTATTTGTAATTATTTTATTTTGAAAAAATGACTGTGCCAAGTTTCTTGCGGCGCATTCTTCTTGGCAATGATGGTCTTTCCGAAAGCGCTGGTAGTTTAAAAAATGAGATGTAAAAGTGCCCATTGCGGCCTATTTACTGAATAAATGATTTGAATTTGAATTTTGCATTTGAATTTTGATAGGGAAAAATTTTGAAACTTCAGCACTGGGTTTAGAGTCTTGAATTTTGTACAGTTATTCACAACACAACCTCAATGAAGACCACGATATAAATATTGGAAATTTCCAGGGGAATTTTGTAAAATCCCGAAAATTTCAATTGCAGCTACCACACCGAATAGTTTACGCGTGCGAAGCCGCGGGTAAAAGCTAGTAATATTATAAATGTGAAAGTTTGTGAGTGAGTGAGTGAGTGAGTGAGTATGTTTGTTACTTTTTCACGCTGAAACGGCTGGACGGATTTGGATGAAATTTGGCGAAAAGTTAGTTTATAACTTGGATTAAAACATAGGACACTTTTAATCCCGGTATTCCCACGGGATAGGGATAAAATCTCGAAATAACAACCTCTGAGCTTAGAGTCATGAAATTTGGTATGTAGGTAGCTAGACGTTTGGAATAACAGATAGGTGACTTTTTGACCCGATATTCCCACGGGATACCTAGGGATAAAATCTTGAAATAATAACCGCAGGGCTTAGAGCCATGAAATTTAGTATGTAGATAGCTGGACCTCTGGAATAACACATAGGCTACTTTTTATCCCGATATTCCCGGGATAGGGATAAAATCTTGAAATATTAACCGCTGAGCTTAGTGTTATGAAATTTTGAATGTAGGAAGCTGGATGTCTAGAAAAACACATAGACGACTTTTTGACCCGATATTACCACGGATACCTAGAAATAAAATGTCAAAATAACAACCGCTAGGCTTAGAGGCATGAAATTTGGATGTAGGTAGCCCTGGTAGGTCTGGAATAACACATAAGTACGCTACTTTTTATCCCGATATTCCCACGGTATAGGTTTATAACTAATTAAGGGACCCCATACATCCCTGTATTATTATTATTATTTCGTATTTTTTTCTTTAATTGTATACTGTAATTTTTAAGTATTTTATTTGTAATTATTTATTTTGAAAAAATGACTATCTGCCAAGTTTCTTGCGGCGCATTCTTCTTGGCAATGATGGTCTTTCCGAAAGCGCTGGTAGTATAAAAAATGACATGTAAAAGTGCCAATTGCGGCCTATTTACTGAATAAATGATTTGAATTTGAATTTTGCATTTGAATTTGGATAGGGAAACATTTTGAAACTTCAGCACTGGTTTAGAGTCTTGAATTTGTACAGTTATTCACAACACAACCTCAATGAAGACCACGATATAAATATTGGAAATTTCCAGGGGAATTTTGTAAAATCACGAAAATTTCAATTGCAGCTACCACACCGAATAGTTTACGCGTGCGAAGCCCCGGGTAAAAGCTAGTTTCTATATAATTTAATGATAATGAATGAAATGTTAATTATTATTTGCCGGCGTGCCAGCAGCGCGACCGCGACCGCGACCGCGACGCGACCGCGACCGACCGCGACTACAGGGAGCGGTGAGTGACCACTGACCACTGACCAGCCCTGTCGCAGTTTAACATGCCCGCGCGGCAGCGTGTCGCCAACTGCGTGCGACCGCAGCCCCGACCACAGGGCGGCCACGCCATACAAAATACGCGTTCTGGAATCTACATAGGCACGGGCACGACGACGTCTGTACACGCGTCAATGTGTGCGTAAGACACACAGGGCTGACTATCGCAAAACCCTAGTACTAAGTATAGGGTATGTAGGTATGGCTTAAATGTGTAAATAAATGTAATCGTTAATCATATATTTTTATTTAAACCTATTTAAGCATTATTATTTTACATTACAATAAATATATGACTACAAACTTGAACTAATTATTCGGTACCTAATTAGTTATTTCATGTCGTATTAATCGCGATACTTTTAGAAAGCATTATTATTAAGAAAAGGAAGTAGGCAGGGTAGGAACCTCAATTTCTCGCGCGCCCACTGACAAGTTGGCGCTTGCTCGCGACTCACGGCCACCGAGCCGAGCAATGACCTGCCGGCGCGCGGATTTCACGGAAAATTATGTGACTTTGTACGAGCGACAAATTATTAGAATATGACTGATTTTCGGGTTTTTAGGAAATAAATACAAATAAATGTTTTATAAATTAAAGTTATTGGTTTAATCATTTGAGACCTTATTAATTAAAGATTACTTACACTAAAATATTTCCTTTTAAAGGATTTGTCTCTGAACATTCGATCGTTAAATCGTATGTAATATGTATTATTGCTCCCGAACTTAGTGCCGTGCGACGGTGCGGCCGACATACATCGCGTTGCGCGCCCGACTGCTTTCCTACGGTTTTCCTACAATCTGCGCTTGAGGGGTGGAGTAACTCGAACCGGTGCGGGGCGGAGCGTGTCCATTCTGTATGCCAGTACTATTATATATTCTGTGGCCCGACTGCTTGGTTCCGTACCGTATTATCTATATATATATATCCAACATTATAAATTAGCAAAAAACCGCCAAAAATATCACGTTTGTTCTTGGGAGCCCCACTTAAATATTTATTTTATCAACCCCGATGCTAAAAGAGTGGTGTTAAATTAGGGGTGTCTGTGTGTCTGGCACCGTAGCTCTTAAACGGGTGGACCGATTTGAGAGCAGGTTTTGTTGCGATGGTTCTTAAATATTTCTTATCAAAATCGGTTTAGCCAACACAAAAAAACGCTGACAAAACGCCAGCAAAACATGAAAAAAATGGTCAAGTGCGAGTCGAACTCGTACATGAAGGGTTCCGTAAACAGTTCAGTAAAAGATTTTCTTAAAATTCTTCTAATATAGGTTTTTTTTCTGACTGTACTTTATGGCCCTGGTAAGTACTCGTCAAGACAACAAACGAGTCCGAACTCGATGTTGTCGTGTCATTTATCACAGTGTTCCTATGGTCACCCGCTAGCTTTATCATCAGATCAAGTCCATGTTATAATAATATTGCATTGTCATAGGATTCAACATGCGTTTAAAATTTCAGCTCAATCAGTTGAAGATATCCACTTCAAATTTGAGTTGAAAGATTCCACCCGAGCAAACTGTTACATTACCTACACTGCAAATAGTTATGATGCTCGTAATAAGTTTTTGTTAAAAAAATTGTTAAACAAGCTTTTTTGCCGAATGTACTTTTGTTGACTGTACTTGCATTGTCGTCTAAACTACATATATAACCAATTTCAAGTTAGTACTATTAACTATTGAGGAGTTCCCTCCTGCAGAGACGATCCTGGCAACCAAGATGTCACTACCAGATTATTGTATTGTCACGAAATTTACATAATTAAAGTATGCCAAATTTCAAGTCGATCGGACCACTGGAAGTGATAAATAAACAAACAGGGCAAGCTAAAGAAAAGCTTTTAAAAATATCGCGGTAAGCACTTGTGCAAGTATTTCGAATAAAAACAATTTGAATTCCCATCCTCTTTGGTTCTGGCTGTTTGCTTCTGAATCCATTGCCCTAAAACTGTCAACTCTGTTCATTCGCGGGAAATTCATCGGACTTTGTATGTTGTGTAATGTGTAATGAAATAATAAGCTCGACTAGTGTGAATAATAAGTTTCAACTGTATTATAAACCTTGTAAATAGTGTTAAATACGTAGTATGATTTTTTTAGTGTAAAAAACAATATGTTTTCCCGCAAAATTAAGTAGCTTAAGTTAATTTAGCATAAGTATAGTAATATTTTTATCTTACGGTTTCCCATTGACCCAAGCCTAGTTTCCATTGATCATTTCATATGCTAGATAATTTATTTTTTCATCTTTTAGGGCAAATATACAAGAGTCGGATTTGCTGTGCGTCATGGAAGAGCAAGAAACCATCCAAACCATCATTCTTCGCAGTCGGGTAATAAAGCGCGGACCGCGCAGGCTGTCGTCCGTCAAGCGCGACCCCCGCCGCCCCCGCGACCCGGATTAAGAAAAAAAAAGAAAAAAAGACCACGTCCGTTACCGAGGATGCGGTCGTCGACAAGTGCGAGGCGGAGGAGACGGTCGTCCAGGAGAGCCGGCCGGAGCCCTCGCCGGCGCCGCGCGCCCCCCCGTCGCAGACTCTGCTGGCAAAGTCTCCTCTGGCCTCGAGGACTAATGGTCCGCGCCCGCATCCGCGCCCGCGCCCGCGCCCGCGCCGCGTCGAGCACCCAACAAGAGCTAGAGCTAATTTAGACTTAGTTTAAATAAACGATTAAATTAATTTTATTGTTTTGTCTTATTAAGCTACTAGCTTTTGCCCGCGGCTCCGCCCGCGTAGTATTCGGTTATCGCGCGCTCCCTCGGGAACTGTGCATTTTTCCGGGTGAAAAGTAGCCTATGTCACTCTAGGGCCCATAAACTATCTCTATGCCAAAAATCACGTCGATCCGTAGCTCCGTTACGGCGTGAAAGACTGACAAACATACACACACACTTTCGCATTTATAATATTAGCATGGATTCTCCAGCTTCATTTCTGAACAATGAACTAAAATAATTTCCTTGCTCACCCGCGACCTAAATAAATTATTTAAAATCGGCATGCGTAGCCGTGCAGGCACGTTTATATCTTAAATTAACTAAGCAACATCGTCTAGCTGTTCAAAATATTTGGTTTAATCAACAATGTAAACGTTTGAATGTTGTACCTAATTATATTCATTTCCGTTGTTATAATACCAGTATAGCTGCAAAAATTGCAATGGAGAGGGCTAAGAAAATTTGGTTAAATGAAGTCGCAAAAAAAAAAATTTTAGTTCATTGATATGGACCTCCGCAAAGTAACGCCTGATTCAATACATTATTCATTTCTGTACATAAATTATTTCTCAAATCAAACTACTTTTTGAAACTTCATCCTTTCGATTTCGAAGAATGTTGTAAACTAAATATGTTTTTAAATATGTGAATTAATATTAGTAGTTCAAAGTCATAAATTCGTTCTGATTTATATTTTGATGAAGGTTTAATTTGTAAATAGCAATTTGAATATTTTTTTTTAATGTTATTTTCTATAAATGGACTCATCACTATGTTTTACATTTTGTTGAGTAGGTACCTAGACTAATTTTAATAGACTAAGGGGCTGTTTCACCACTTGTCGACTAACTTTAAGTGACGGATATCAATGATGCCGTCTCTGTTTGTTATGTCCAAATAAACAAAGACGGCTGAGTGCGTGCGTCGATTTTGGCCCTCTAGTATGAAGTCGAATTACTGCCTATATTAATTGTATTGTGCGAAAAGACTGCCCTTCTGGCTTTCCACTTTTATTTTATGTCATGTCAAACCTGCGGTATGGGTTATTCTATGGAGTAATGTTGGTAACAAAGACGAAATATTGAGGCTACAAAGAAGAAGCCTACGCGGTCTAAAAAGAACAGACATGGCGGCCACTATTTCGAGACAGCAAAAATACTAACGTTCCCTGCCTTATATATCTATGAACTTAGCCTTTTTGTAAAGAATAATATAAACAAATTTACAGTAAGAAATCCAAGACTAAGGGGCCGTTTCACCATCTATTGATTAGTGTGAACTGACGGTTAAATGTGATGCCGTCTCCATCTATTCGAACAAAACAAATAGAGACGGCATTACATTTAACCGTCAGTTAACACTAATCAATGGATGGTGAAACAGCCCCTAAGACAAATATCAAAATATGGTTAGGATATTATATGTCCTAAATCTAAGTCAGCGTTTTTCTCGAATAGCGTAATATGTATAAGCTCAAAAATATATAATAAATTTCCAATCGAAATAATAATACTACCTCTTGTGTCTTTTAAGCGAAAACTTTATAACTGGTTAATCGAATCACGGCAATCCTACGGACATTTAAGATACTCAATAGTACATTGTGTCTTAAGGGCGGTAAATAAGGAATTACGAACGAGAGTCTATTAGAAGCCCGAAGTCGAAGACTGAGGGCTTTAATGAGTCGATGTTCGTAATTCTAGTATCGCCCGTGCGACATACAATGTTTTTCATCACATTTGCGAGTAAAATTGTATATTTGTAAAAGAAAAACTAATATTTTTTCAAAAATTGCCGGTACCGCTAACTGCGCTCTTGGCAGCTCCAGCTCCCCGCCGCCCTCCCCCTCCGCAGCATGTGCATGGCGTGCGTGTGCGGCGCGCGCACGAAGCAGCAGCACGCCATGCAATAACAAACTCATTTACCGACCTTGGGTTTCATGACATGAAAATTAGTACGGGCAATGACTCATTTACCGACCACAGGTTTCATGACAAGCACATTAGTCGAGTTTTATTTGGGGGGTTGCAATCAAGGTAGCCTGCATGTTACGACACTGTTTACGAGCAAGTGTGATGAAAAAAACATAAACCCTAAATATATTATGGTATGTGCTAGTGCTGCACTCTGACGGGAAAAAAATTGTTGTAATATTCCCTGTTGAAGAGGTTTTTTTTTCCGGCGATAAAGCTCGACCTCTCCTTCCTCTTTGAGCTCGACATTATCAGCTTTATCGCTACATGTCACGTGGCCGGATTTGACGTTGGAAACGAGCGACGAGCGACTGCATGTGGCCGCCCGCACCCAAGCGTCAGAGGGACGCAACGACACGAATTTGTCGAACTTCGATTAAAACTTCGATTTTCGAATTTCGGAGTAGCGTAGCACCGCTGTTTTGTTTGACTTTGTGTTTGACTTTGATTAGATCTTCCAAAGACTACAGTATATATAGGGAGATAGACGGGTATCTCAGAACTTGTATTGGTTTGTATGGAAAGAGGTGCCATCTAGTTCTCATTGTTAAAGCTCGCGCCTATGCATGTGTGCGTGCGTACGCTCACGTATACATAGCTATCTATACAATTAATGTTTCATGCTCAGTTATTGCTGGGTAATATAATGCATTACTTCTTTTGTTGAAATAAGTCTGATGAAATTTCCGGTTTCCATACATTGTTCATGATTTCGTATTTCAATAATGTATAGAAACCACAATTTTTTTTAGATTTATTTCAACAAAAGAGTAAATGCACTATACTACCCAGCGTTAACTGAGCATGAAACACAAATTTTCAGTCCTAAATTTCATCCTGTAGATTATCAATATTACGCCTATAGATAAAATTAAGTAAAAATGTATGAGATAGTGCAAAATAGAAGAAGACAACTAAGTTCACGGCACTTAGGAAATTTTACTATAAAAATCAGTACTTACCAAATGTTAATATACCACGTATTACTTTTAATGGTCTTACTACTATTTTGCTTAGATCTCTGCGCTATGACGGGTTGGGATAAAAAGCAAGGGAAGCAAAAGGTTTTAATTCAGTTTCATCAATCGCCATTTATTAATATATAAGTTTTTGCAATAGACTATGCATGTTAAGCACAGGTAAAATGTGACTAAGGGGCTATCCAGGTAAACAATATCACCACCAACATTCTGAACCCACGTTCGAAATCTGTTCATTTCCTTCGCCGGATCTGGGAATGCATGAAGACTTACACCTAAAAATAAAAATAAGTTATGTTATACTCTTTTTTCAGATTCATAAAAAGCACAAGTGCACACTTGTTCTTACATATAATGTGCAATTGTGCTTTATTCTCATAAAACAAATTTGAACTTGTGCCACAAAAGAAAAAAAAGGAACCCCATAAATGATCACATATATGATCCCTTATAATATAGGTATATAAAGGCTTATATGATCTGTCTGTCTTTTAAGACCTTTTTTCTCTGGAAAGCGCAGAGGTAGCCTCATCATCATTCCATCTGTTATCCTTAATCAGAGACATAGGGCTCTCAGCATATTTTTCGGCATAATAACGATGTGATACGATGGCTGTGGTGCCAAAAACATTGATCAAAATAAGAAACCCTATTTCAACAACGGTTAATGATTATTATTAACCTTTTAAATACAGTTAGAATGTATACCTAGCGATATCATTCGCCTTTGCCAAGCTTACTTCAATAGGTATTTTATGAGAGACTGAAAGCTCAACCTTACAATTGGTAAACTAATTTATTAGAATGGTTACCTTTTCCACTTCTCGTCATGCATCCAGGCACGCAGCAAATGAGAAAAGACATAATATTTAACAATTACGTTCAGTAGATAATAGATACTAAAATCAGTCTATCTCGTCTCGACGCTAAATCAGAGGAGAATTTAACGGAGGAGGAAGCACTAAAACACAAATGAAAACACAACTCACTAAAAAAAACGGCAAAAAAAGGTTGGAAAAACTGTAAAACCACAAGTTTTCTAAAACTTTGCAGACATAACCGACATTTTGTTTTTTTTACCTCGGAAAAGCAATGACAGATACAGCGGGGCTACTACGTAAATCGAAACTCGAAGTTCGTATTGTACCGTCCCTCTCACTCTCGTATTAAGTAGTATAAGTGTCAGAGGGACCGCACGACACGAACATCGAGTTTCGAGTTTCATAGTAGCCCTGCAGTACAGTCCATAAACGAGTAGGTAAGCAATGTTACTAGTAAAATGTTCTCTGTTCCTTTCAAATTTCTTGAGAAAGTTCAATTAATCTTTGAATAAAATGTTTAATTATTAAGATTGAATGTTTAATATGATATAAAAACATATTGATGTACTTTCACTATTATATTTTGGTTATGGCAAGAAAGCAGAATTTATAGGTAAGTTATTTTAACAAGGAGCGCTAGATTTCGCTAGCTTCTATGCAAATTGAGGAACCTACATACTATTGAGAAGAGACCATAGCGTGAGATCTTCTCTATTCCAAATTTTGGTATATTTATCTTACTCTATGATTCCAAAGCTCTATTCCTTTGCACGTTTGTTGTGTTCTTGTGCTCTCTCTGTCTCTGTAGTCTGGTCAGATTGTTTCAGTGGTTGAATATTTTAAGATTATGACTTCCCGACCGAAGCGTGTTTACTAATATATAAGTATGCCCAGAGTAGGAAAGGCCTTTTGATGTAGGCAAGATATATTTTGGGAGGCTCAAATGGCACCTGGCATAACAGAACAAGATGTAAAATTCTGAGGCCCCTAGTCCGTAAGAGCGTAGGCGATAACGCGATAGCCCACGCTTCCGATGGGTATGTTCGCAATATTAACTGCCTTAGAACTATGTTAGTAATATAATAACCTAAGTAAAGAACTAGAGGATTTCTGGAGCATTAAAAACATGCCTTTCGAATTAATAACAGTGAAGATTGAACCAGAAGATGATTTTGACACAGGTAGCATTAAGCAAGAGGTTTGCGACGATTTAATTAAGACAGAAACTGAGTCTCAGCAGGGGGAGAGCAATATTGCTGGTAATATTCAAGAGAGTGATAGCCGTGATGGCGCTGGCAAAGTTAAGGAAGAACTTAGTGATATTTACCCTGTTGAGTTGGTTAAAGTGAAGATCGAGGAAGTTGGTGAGTTTATCATCCCATAGTGTTACAGAGGCACTGCACAAGTGTGGTTACTTGGTTAGTGCACTGTCTGCCAACCGTCATGAGTCAAGAGATTTTGATATGTATAGATTTCAGTCCTGAACAAAATGCATTATGCTAAGGTGGGTTCGTTTTGTGAACAGTAACCTATACCTACACTGCTTTCTTTGTCTTTCTTTTATGTAATTATTCTGTCACTGTTCCGAATAAATGTATTTTCTCTTTTTCTTTTCTTTCAAAAAACTGTAAGGGTGCTACCTCTCTGAGTCCCTTACAGAGTTTAGTTTAGTTTTTACAGACTTGTTTAGGACCTTAAAACATATCAAAATCTCAGGATATTTAACTGAAACTAGGATTGCCAGGTCCTCAAAAGTAATAGCTGAAAGACCAGCCACTAGCTAATGCCTGAAGCTTCGAACACATAAAAAAAAAACTGTTATACTCTATGTACTTCCCAGAGTTATAAACTCTATACCAAATTTCATCTTAATTGGTTCAGTACTTTAAGCATGAAGAAGTAACAGGCAGGCAGACCAACAGACAGACAGACATACTGAGTTACTTTTGCATTTATAACATTAAGTAGGGATTTTTGTGTCTTAGTATATTATCTAGGACAAAAATGTTGTATGTAAAGTCTACGGCTATTATCATTTTTATTTTTATGAACTTTTAGTAACAGGTCAGTTGTAAAAAAGCCTGATAAAAGCCGGACAAGCTGGACACCGTTTAATTTGGCGAGATAAGCATTGAAAAAGCCTAACTATGTCTGGCTTTATCCAGACGCCTGGCAACCCTAACTGAAACCACATTTTCCATACCAGTCCTTTTTTAGTTTTTTTAATCTGTTATTTTAATTAAGCTTTAGTACACCAAATGTGACTTTGTCAGCCTCAGGGGAGCTCAGTTAAATAGTTATATACACCACAATACAGATATTATGCTCTCTCTCTTGCACTATTTTTTTTTCGAGGCTTGAGTGCACCTGCTTATTTATTTATTTAATCTCATAATTAACACTTACAGTCAAGAAGTTGTGTGTGACTATGCCTGCATCATTGAAAGACTCGATGGCCACATTCAAAAATAATAAATAATAAATAAATAAAACTCAAATACCTCTCACGGCTATCCTTAGTCAATACACACTCCACCAAAAAATTTACTAAGTTCTCAATCATATTACAATCCGTGCATATTGTGTTGAAATAGTGTCAGGAAATATATATATATTTTATTAAGTGGACAACTGAAAAATTGAAAATAGACAATTTTTTGAAAAATAGTATTAAAGTAAATTTGATTGTACAGTTTCATAGATATTGAACTTTGAAACCACATAACAATGTCAGAGGTTTTTTAACTTTTGTAATTTGTATTTCCAGTTACAAATGCTAGAGAAGAAAATGAGCCTCGCGGTGACTTCCCCTGCCATCTCTGCGGAGCTGCCTTCCAATACCTGTCCCATGTGACAAAACACCTCAATGAGCACATCCGGCAGACATTCCCCTGCCCCAACTGCAACCGTGAGTTCATTCAAGCCTCAGACCTGGAAGCGCACCAAGTATTCCACAAAGTCAGCACCCTACATCCATGTGAGACATGCGGTGAGAAGTTCATAACGAAAGAACTGTTGGAGAAACATTCTGAGGAACATGGTACCGAAGGAGCATTTGAGTGTCCGATTTGCCATAGGAAATTAAAAGCTAAATACAGCTTAAAGATACATATGAGTGCGTTGCATTCTACTAACAAACCATTCTCTTGCGAGGAGTGTCATATGCGATTCCCAGCACAATGGAGACTCCGGCAGCACATGAAACTACACACTGGCGATGGATTCCCCTGCTCATACTGCGAGAAACAATTTCTATCTCAAGCAAAATTAGATGTGCATGTACTTTCTCATACGGGTGAGAAACCAGTGGAGTGTCCTATGTGTAACAAAAGATTCACTCGAAACCACAATTTGAAAGTCCACATGCGAATGCATACTGGTGAGAAAAAGTTTGTATGTGATTTTGAAAACTGTGTCAAAGCTTTCTTCACCAAATCTGATCTGACATCGCATAAAGCAGCGGTGCATAGTAAAGATAAACCAAGGCCGTTTAAATGTAGCCAATGTGAGTCTACATTTACTAAAAATACTCAGCTGCGGAGGCATTTTATTAATTGTCATAGCAAGGAAACGCCGTATTCCTGTGACGCCTGCGACAGTCATTTTAAGTCTAAAACAAAGTGGAAGTATCACATGATGTTACACTCCGGAAACAAACTTTTTAAATGTGATAAGTGTAGTAAGGATTTTGCGTTTAGATATCAGTTGACAGCTCATGTAATGCAGCATTCTAGAGATGGTCCGTTCCCTTGTGATTATTGTGAAAAAAGTTTCAAATCCAAGTATAATGTTAATAGACATGTTATTAATATGCATAAGGAAAAGACTGAAGCTAAAGATAGTGGTAACAGCACTAATAGTATGTAGTAAACCCTGCAGGGCCTTTTTAGGGTTACTAAGACTCCGCTGTCAGTCTGTCACTGCTATCTCTTGAGTCATAAGTTAGGTGTAAACTTAAAATTTTCACAGATTATGTATTACTGTGGCGGCTATAGAGATGGGTAGATCCGGATCTGAAGATTCAAAAGAGTCAGATCCTCAAGCGGATCCGAATCCCTTAATGACTCCTTTCAAATCTTATCGACTCCGGAGTTACTAACTCCGACCAAGTCCGGCCGGATCGAGCGGCTCGTGATCGCCGTCACACTCACTCGCTCTGCTTTCGCTCTCGGCTCGGATCGGATCGGATCTTATTACGTTTGGTCGGGCGCTGAGTGAGCCGGTACCTACGTCGGTACTCGGACTACTCGCTCGGTTATATTGGAAAGAAATTAGATATAATTAAAACACAATATAATATGACCGGAGCGGGCTACGCTTAATTTCACGAAATATTAAGCAAAAATTGCAACGAAAAATAGGTATTATGGCACAGACTTTCAATCATAATATTGTTCACTAGGCAGGCAGTTAAAGTAGCTCATAGTTCTTTAAAAAAATACACAATTTAGTATTTTTCAATTTTCAACATCAAAAGGACGAAACGAATCGGTACTTCAGTTCAGTACCGACCGAACCGAGCCGGGCCGGATCGGCCATAGATAAATTAATAATCGCTCGAAAGAACCGGAGTCAATAAAGGAGTCGGATTCAATAAGCGGATTCGGTACCGACACCGGAGCTGGATCTAGTGAGTCAGATCACTTCGCGGAGTTGAGATTACCCATGTCTAGGCGGCTATAACAACAAATACTAAAAACAGAGTAAAATAAATATGTAACGGGGCTCTCATACAACAAACGAGATTATTTTACAGTTTTTTTGCTTGATATTAATAAATAACGGCAACAGGTAGATGCTTGAAATATTCACAGAATCTTTAGTTGTATAATCACAAAAATAATTAGTTGAATAAAAATGAAATAAATATTTAAAGGGGGCTCCCATACAACAAGCTTGTTTTTTTTTGCTAATGTATGTCTAATGTTGTATAGATAATGGTACGGCACCCTTCGTGCGCCAGTCCGACTCGCACTTGGCCTGTTTTGTTGCGTATTGGTGTGTTTGATGTTGATGTATGTGTGTGTGTGTACTGCGCCAACGGTATCAGCGATTTTTGTAAAAATAATATTTTTTGTCATTTGTAAGACAAAAAATATTTACATAATTTTTATAATTACAAATGTGATGAGATGAAAAATATTGAATGTTAAAAACGAGTCTATAGAAGCCGGAAATCGAAGACTGAGGGCTTTAATGAGTCAATGTTCGTAATTCTAGTACCGCCCGTGCGACATACAATGTTTTTCATCACATTTGCGAGTAAAATTTTATATTTGTAAAAGAAAAAATATAATTGTTCCAAATATTGGCGATACCTTAGGCTGCGCTCTTGGTGGAGCTCTGTGTGTGGAGTTTGGAGTATCTATGGATAGGTCTTCAAAAATTATATTGAGGTTTCTAATATAAAACTAAAAAAAATATACTTTACCATGCAAACTTCCACCGAAAATTGGTTTGAACGAGATCTAGTAAGTAGTTTTCTTTTAATACGTCATAAATCGTAAAGTAAAGGAAACTTTTATATTATGTTACTTGATGCTACGGAACCCTTCGCGGGCGAGTCCGACTCGCACTTGGCCGCTTTTTAAAGGTTGAGTATGATTTTTTGCCACATTTATTAAGATCTTTGTAGTCACTAGTCCCTATACTCTGAAGTGCAAAATTCGAACTTCGTATCGTGTCATCCCGCCGACGCTTATATTATTTAATACGTGAGTGAGAGAGACGGTACGATACAAATTTCGATTTCCGAATTTCGTAGTAGCCCCCCAGCTCAAGTTACATTGTTCCGTGAAGGAATGTGCGTCAATAAAAAATTACAGATGTAGTAGTGAAGTGGTTAGCCATCGTATTTTGTCGGCAATGTTCGGATTTATCTGGCTTTCTCAACTAGCTAAAGCAAAAATTTTAGCAAAAAACCGGCCAAGAGCGTGTCGGACGGTAGCCTTTACGAAAACATTAAGTAATATTTTTCTAAGGATTTTGTATTTTATACGGAATCTTCCAAGTTTAGGTATATTATATACCTTAGGCTGCTATTTACTCTTAAACTACTAATAATTCTCAAGCAAACTTAGCCGTTGTAGTTTTCCTTGAAAGTTTGATATACTTACTACCATTCTGAATAGATTTTAATGAAAATTTTGCACTTTAAACTTGAATATTTCGCAAACAGATCGCTGAATCGAAAATCGTCTTAGCAAACCCCTAATGGTTTTAAAAGACCTATCTAACGATACCCCACACTATAGGATTGGATGAGAAAAAAAAACACCCCCACTTTACGTCTATGGTACACTAAAAATTTTTTTTTTTAATTTGTATTGTACCATTTTGTCGGCATAGTTTACATACATATTCGTGCAAAATTACAGCTTTCTAGTATTGATAGTCCCTGAGCAAAGCCGCGGACGGACGGACAGACAGACAGACAGATGGCGAAACTATAAAGGTTTCATTTGGCTACGGAACCCTAAAAACGACGAATGCTCGATGTTCTGCTGAAGTTTATCAGGACCTTAAGTTCGTTGTTTACAATTAACGCTAATAATGCGGATTAAAAAACAACACAGCTCACAATTAACATTATTTTAATTAGTCTCATATAGTTTCAATGAATAAATATCCCCAAAATAAAATAAATGATTTAGATACGTATTTACAGATTGTGAAGATTCCTTATGTTTCTAAAACAAATTATAAAATTAACAAGAGTCGTGAATGCGAAAATTAATTAGTAAAATATTTTTCAAGGTTCATATCTCGACAATCTCTTAGTTCCAATGTACGACGCTAGATGGCGTTATAAGTTGACGTCACCTCATCTACTCGACACTAGGCATGGCGCCAGTCTCGTTAGCGTGATGCAACCGCCGGTGCTGAGTGAGCGTGTTGTTGCGGGTGAACTGCTTGTGGCATGTGTCGCAGGAAAAGCGCTTCTCTCCGCTGTGGGAGCGGCGGTGGCGGGTTAAGTCGCCGCTTAGAGCGAACCTGGAAAAAAGATCCGATTTACTTAAAACTCGAAATTACATTACAGATACATACATACATAAAATCACCTCTTTCCCAACGGGGTAGGCAGAGACTGCATCCTTCCACTTGCTACGATCCTGGCATACAACCCTCGCTTCCTCAATTTTTCTACATTCATCAATTTTTTCATGCATGCAAGTCGGTTTAGAGTACTCCTGACCCGACCTTTCTTCAGAACGTCCCCGATTTGATCGTGGTACGTTCGTCTAGGCCTTCCTCTCCCAACGTTCCCATTCACGCTCGTCTACACCTACATTACGGATGGACCACGAATACGTGTTACAAAATAACCAAAATACATACAGGCTCTCAGAATTACACGCATACATTGTTATTATTATAAACCCCGCAAACAAAATATCCTCGGGCTTAACGAGAAGGGATGTAGGTTATTCTATCCAACACTAGATGGCGCTACGAGTTACTGTTGGTTAGCAATCGTCGCAAGTTATTCTATTCAACACTAGATGGCGCTACGAGTACTGTTGGTTAGCAATCGTCGCAAGTTATTCTATTCAACTCTAGATGGCGCAAGTTACCGTTTGTCGCAGAGCGGGCAGGCATGCGGGCGCGGCGCGTCGTGCGCACGCGCGTGCCGCAGTAGGGCTGCGCGCGCGCTGAAGCGGCGCCCGCACGCGCACGCCAGCGGCTTGGACAGGTCCGGCGGCTCGGGGCTCGGCTGGCCATTACAATATATCACTCAGAAAGGGTTCTCTACTATCGCTGTAAATATCATGATCTGTGGCTGTTTACGGTTTGTGCTAGTGGCGCCCCCTGCGCAGAGCTTTGCCTGATATTCCCTATTGGAAATGCTCGAAGTTCTGTTACAAGTAAATGCTCAAATTTTATTAGCACCTTAGCGAAAACTTTTCATAAACATGACTCTTAAAATCAGCTTGTTGCTGGTTGCCTGACTGCCCGAAGAAGGGTTACTGCTGACATGTCCTGTCGGAATTCTACAGACGTAGACGACCTTATTCCACCTGCTCCTTTCTTCCACAGGTCGACCAGCAGTAGGCGGGGTCTCCTCCCTTACGTTGTCAGTATTCCCAAAATCCGCACAAAGCGTTTTCGCTCTTCCTTCATCAACCGCACAGCAAAGGAGTGGAAATCGCTGCCAGCGACTGTTTCCTGGACACTACAATTTGGCCGCTTTCAAGTGTAGGGTGAATGAGCATTTACTAGGCAAGCGCGCTCCATCGCAGGCCTCGCTTTCCATCAGGCGTGATTGTGGCCAAACGCAAGCCTATACTGTATAAAATAAATGTAAAAAATCAAAAAACCCGACTGCCAAAACTAAAAGGAATAAAATAAGTCTAGTGGTCTAGAACTCTGTTAAGTAGCTAATTTAAAGTTCCACAGTCGGGACCCATTACTAAGAGTTTTTGAGCGTCACGATTTAAATAACTTTAAATTAGCTACGTAACAGAGTTCTAGACCACTAGACTTATTTTCTTCCTTTTAGTTTTGGCAGTCGGGTTTTTTGATTTTTTAATTTAATGTTTTATTTTACACTTTTTTGATATTTATGTGAAAACGGTAGATTAAAAGTATCATAACCCATATATATGTAAATGAAGGTTGGTTCACTTCATTTTAAACTTCTTATCTATGATATTGGATCCATAGAGCTATCGAGGCTATGACGGACAGAATGACGGTTACATATAAAATGAAAGATATTTAAAATGTGCTGATAAAGAAATTACTGAAATAATAGCTCTAAATGTTGTTTCTTTTTCAGGTATGGTTTATTTTAGTTATTAATTATTGTTTAGCTTATGTTACGCCACATACTGTGTGAAGGAAAAGTTTATTTGTAATAAATTTCTTATCTCTTTTCAGAGCAACGCAATTTGGCTTTTATTTCACCAAAGGTGCTTAATATTTAAAAACACATTATAAAACAACATTTTTATAGCTAATTTACGAACGATGGAGAAGTTAAAATTCAAATTTGCGGTAAAAGCGGGTGAAGATCCCAAAACCAATATAATTTGTATAACTTCAATTACGGATGTCAACAACCAAACCTTTTTATTGCCGGATGAGCTGCAACCGGTCAAATTGCACGATACAATTATAAAAACTGAAGCTTTTGCAAAGGTAAGGAAAACACTACAAAGAAGACATGATCAACGACAAGTATGGATTTCGATGACAACCGAGATCAGTAATGTTTATATAGACGAAGATGGAAATATGCAATTCAAAGGATATTTACTGGAAGAGGCCCCACTAGAGGCGCGTCAGCAAGTCTCCACTACTGGAATTTCAGAGGAGGTTTTAGCAAGAATCTTACAAACTTGTGCTGAAATGAACAAGGATATACCTAAGCCACAGAACGTAAGAAATGTAACAGATAAGTTTGTAATAGAAAAATTCACAAGGAAAACATCAAATGTATTTCAATGGATGACTATTTTTGAAGCAGAATGTACTCGCTTAGGATTGGAAGAAGATTTGAAGAAAATTGAAGCTCTTAGATTATTCTTGGAGGACTCGTGTGTGGACTGGTATACTTCCATGCTTATAAAATATACGATTAACTCAGATTGGTTGATATGGAAGGAAAAGCTTCTGTGACACATACGCAGACAAAGGCTGGTCCCCGGTTCGGTATGCATTATTATTCAAATATAGACAAGGTTCATTACTGGAATATGCTATAAAAAAAGAGAGACTTTTATTAGAGATGAATAAAACAATAGATACGCCTACTTTGATGGACTTGATTGCTACAGGTTTGCCACATTATATAGCGGATAAAATCGATAGAAAAACTTTGAAACAGACTGAAGACTTATTTAATAACATCAGAGGCTTGGAACACCTGGTAAGAAAACAGAATAATGGAGTTTTAGGAAAAAATAATGAAAAAGAAGAAAAAGTACGACCATGCGGAATATGTGAAAAAGAAAACAAGGGTATTCGGTATCATCCAGAATCATTGTGCTGGTTCAAAAACATAGGTACCAGACCAAAACGAGAATATATCCGAAGCGTTAATAATTCTGAATTAGAAACAGAATTGAATCAAATAGATCCAAAAAACTAGTATTTCCACCATTAATCAAAATTAAAATAGGCATAAATGATATTTTTGAAACTTTGGCAATTTATGATTCGGGTTCAAATGTATCTTTAATAAACTCAAGGTTATTATCGTGTAAAAAATCCAAAACTGATATAAATATAAGTAATGCTAACTTAAAAACGATTAATGGTGTAAAAAAAACGGTAGGAATAGTAACTTTAAAAATAAAAATATTCGATATTGAGAAAAAAATTAATGTTTTCGTAATAGATGAAGCAAACTTCGATTATGATTTCCTGATTGGGCTAGACTGTATAGAGCAATTTCATTTAGCACAAAATGAAAAATTACAAATAACGCAAACTATACACAATTATAAAAAAGAACAAAATGATGATAACACATGTCACAAAAATGAAACAATAATTCCTGGCTCTACAGGTATCGTAAGAGACGAAACAATTAACAATAACATATATAAAGTTAACTTTAATGAACATATTGACGTAACCAACTTTAATATTTCCGTAAATCATCTAGACCTTCAGAAAAAAACGGTGATAGAGGAACTAATAAGCAAGTATAAATCACTTTTTGCTAAAGATAAGTATGATATAGGTACAGTGCAAGGGTACGAAGCACACATTGATCTAATAATAGATAAATATTGTAGTAAAAGACCATATAGATGTAGTATAGAAGATAAAAAAGAAATCGAACAGCAAATATCGAAACTATTGCAAGAAAACTTGATAGAGGAGTCTTATAGTCCCTTTGCGGCTCCAGTAACAATGGCTTATAAAAAAGAGGAAGGAAAAAGGTCGAGACTATGTATAGATTTTCGTGATTTAAATAAAATTGTGGTTCCTCAATCGCAACCATTCCCACTGATTGACGATTTAATGCAAAAAACAAGAAATTGTAAATTCTTTACAACTCTAGACATAAACTCGGCTTTCTGGTCAATTCCTTTGAAGGTTGAAGACAGGAAAAAGACAGCATTTGTTACTCAGGAGGGACATTACCAATGGACCTGTTTACCTTTCGGCTTAAAAACTTCACCTGCCATATTTCAAAGGATATTGAGTAGCATTATAAGAAAACATAAATTATCCGATTTCACTGTAAATTATATTGATGATATTTTGGTGTTTTCAAAAACATTCGATGAACACATTATTCATTTATCACTGTTATTGGAGGCAATTTTAAAAGAAGGGTTTAGATTAAAATTCTCCAAGTGCAATTTTGCACAAGACTCTGTAAAATACTTAGGTCATATAATTAAAAACAATACAGTCACTCCATTAAAGGATAACTTAATTGCTATAAAAGAGTTCCCTATCCCGAAAACACAAAAAAATGTTCGACAATTTTTAGGGAAAATAAATTTCTATGGAAAATATATACCACATACATCAATCGTATTAGATCCGTTACATAATTTGTTGCGAAAAGGACAAAAATTTACTTGGTCAGAAAAATGTCAAGAATCCTTCGAAACAATAAAAAAACTTCTTTGCTCAAAACCCATTTTAGCTATCTTTGACCCAGATTTACCAATATACATTTACACAGATGCGAGTATGCAAGGTATAGGCGCGGTTTTAAAACAAACACAACAGAATGGAGAAGAAAAGCCTTGCGCATATTTTTCAAAAAAATTAAGTGATACCCAAAAAAAGAAAAAAGCTATATATTTGGAATGTTTAGCTATAAAAGAAGCTATAAAATATTGGCAAATATGGCTCATAGGAAAGAAATTTACAGTTTTCTCTGATCATAAACCTTTAGAAAAAATGAACATTAAAGCAAGAACAGACGAAGAATTAGGAGATCTTACATATTATTTATCGCAATTTGATTTTGAAGTAATATACTCGCCGGGAAAATATAATGTAGAAGCAGACAGTTTAAGTAGAAATCCGGTATTAGAACCAAGCGAAAATCAAGAAGAAAGCTTAAAAGTTGTAAATCTAGTTAAAATAGAAGATATCCTAAATGATCAGAATGAAAATGATGACATAAAAAAGAATAAAAATAAACTAAAGTTAAAAAACAATGTTTATTTCAAAAAAATAGGAAAAAAAGAAAAAAATACTCCTAACTGAGGAATTCAGTAGAAAAATAATTAAATACATACATTTTTACTATTGTCATATAGGAATACAACAAATGAATAAAAAAATAAAACCATTTTATACAGCGACCAATTTAACAAATAACATAAAAAATGTTTGTGATAACTGTGAAATATGCATTAAAAACAAATCAAGAGGAAAATATAAGTTTGGTGTAATGTCTCACTTGGGTCCTGCAAAATATCCTTTTGAGATCATTTCGATAGATACTATAGGTGGATTTGGTGGTTCACGTTCTACAAAAACATACTTGCACCTCTTGGTAGACCACTTCACAAGATATGCTTATATTTTAACTTCAAAAACTCAATCTTCGGGCGATTTTATTAAACTAGTTAAAAAGGTATCACAGGAAAATAAAATTGGTATGATTCTATCTGATCAATACCCAGGTATAAATTCAAAAGATTTTAAACAATTTTTGGATAGAGAAAACATACCTATCATTTTTACAGCAGTAAATGCGCCATTTTCGAATGGTTTAAATGAAAGGTTAAATCAAACATTAATTAACAAAATTAGGTGTAAAATAAATGAAAAAAAAGATAAATTATCCTGGACGACTATAGCTCACGAATGCACTCAAAAATATAATGAGACTGAGCACACTGTGACAGGATTTTCTCCAAAATATTTATTAGAAGGGAAAAATATTGATATTATACCAGCTGAATTAAAACAAGATATAACACATACCGATTTAATGCGGGATAGACAAGTCGCATTAGATAATACTATAAAATCACATAATTATAACAAGCAAAAATTCGATAAAAACAGGCATAAATGTGAATTAAACATAGGTGATTTAGTTTATGTTGAAAACGGAAATCGATTAAACAGGAAAAAATTAGATGAGTTAAAAATTGGACCTTATAAAATTACGGGAAAGATATCAAATTCTATTTATAGACTAGATACAGGACATAATAAATACGAATCTAATCTTTTCCATATAACAAAGCTTGTACCTGTATTTGAAAGTACATAAGGAAATAAAAATGTATAGAAAAAAAACACAAAATACAAAACGATGTATTATCTCTGAGGGGGGGGGGGAGATGTAAATGAAGGTTGGTTCACTTCATTTTAAACTTCTTATCTATGATATTGGATCCATAGAGCTATCGAGGCTATGACGGACAGAATGACGGTTACATATAAAATGAAAGATATTTAAAATGTGCTGATAAAGAAATTACTGAAATAATAGCTCTAAATGTTGTTTCTCTTTTCAGGTATGGTTTATTTTAGTTATTAATTATTGTTTAGCTTATGTTACGCCACATACTGTGTGAAGGAAAAGTTTATTTGTAATAAATTTCTTATCTCTTTTCAGAGCAACGCAATTTGGCTTTTATTTCACCAAAGGTGCTTAATATTTGAAAACACATTATATATATTAGAATGGGCTAATATTAGCTGTCATTTGATATCCATATTTCTACAATACAACATTTTTTTTCATTCCTCCGCCATATTTTTTTTCGCAGGCGCCATATTGAAATATTATATAGCCTATGTCACTCCGACAGTTACGACAAATCCAATGATACCTCACATGTTAAAATCCGTCCAGCCGTTTAGGCTGCAGCGAGGACCAAATAAATGGACATACATACCCACATACATATATACGCTCGAAAAACACAACCCTCCTTCGGGCAGCCGGGTAAAAAATAAATTGCTTCCACTTACCTTACTCTCGTGAACCCGTTTGTGCTTGTTCAAACTGCTATTCGTATAAAACTTTTTCTCGCACACATCGCAACTGTGTCTCCTGTCTCCATTATGTATCCTCATATGGCTGTAAAAGTTGCTGCTTGTCGCAAACTGTTTGTGACAAATATCACATAGGAACTGTTTGCTACCCGTATGTATACGCTTATGACTTTTCAAAGTACTATTGCTGGTAAATTTTTTACTACACACATTACAAGAAAACGGTCGTTCACCTGTATGATTCCTTTCGTGTATAGTCATTGCGCTACGTTGAGTGAACGATTTATCACAGAATTTACAAGCATACGGCTTGACAATGCTATGTACTTTCTTATGATTCAACAAGGTGAAACTACGCGCGAATTTCTTGCCACAAATGTCGCAGGAGTACGGCAATTCGCCTGTATGTATACGTTGATGTTTTATTAACACGCTTTTTTGTGTGAAATGTTTATTACAAAATTCACAAGCGAAGGGTCTGGCGCCTGTATGTATGAGCATGTGTCTAATCAAATTGCCATTGCTGTTAAAATGTTTTTGACATATATCGCAGAAGCCAGGCGTTTCGCCATTATGGATTTTCGCGTGCGCTTTATAATACGATTTAGTTTTAAATTTCTTATTGCATTTCTTACATGTCCAACGTTTCTTCGCTTTTTAGATTTTGCTTTATTATCAATTGGATCTGCCGCATTTCCGTTTATAACATTGTTTTCTTCTTTAACTGCTACAATTTCATTATCGCTTAAATTAACATTATCCGCTTGTGTACATTCATGCTTGTAAAATTCATCACTGGTGGAATGCCACGAATCGCAATTCCCACACCAATATGGTTTAGTTTCACACACTATTTCCTTTTTATTAATATCACAAGCTACATCTGAATCCACATTATCATCAAATTGCACGCTATCTTCATTATAATCATCTGTATCACATATTTTAGGCTTTTCATCATTCACATCCCCTAATGCATCTTTACTAACATCTTCATCCAGCATTTCTTTCCTACCGTCTTTGTATTTTGTAGTGGCTCTATTTCTAACTTTCTTGTGCACCCTTTTCAAATGGTTGTCCAATGTAAAACTCCTCGCAAACTTCTTCAAACAAATCTCACATGTATAAGGCAATTCACCAGTGTGTACTCTCTCATGCTTCACCAGAACGCTTTTCTGCGTGAACCTCATCTCACAAAAGCTGCAAGGGAACGGTCTCTCCCCCGTATGGACTAGCATATGCCTCGCCAAATTAGCTTGTGTCTTCAACTCTTTACCGCAAACTGTACACGTCCTCCCCTTCTCCGAATGTACCTTCATATGTTTCTCTAAATTTGTAAAATTTGCAAATGCTTTCTGACACATTTCACAAGAGAACTCCTTTACCCTGGTATGTATTTGCATGTGTGTGTGCCGGTAAGCTTTATTCTTGAATGTTTTGTTGCACAGTTCGCACGTCCAGCTTTCCGGTGGGATTTGTGTTTTTGGTTTCAATTCTTTGACATACTTTTCGCCGTGGATCCTTAAGTGACAGGCTAAGGTGAAACTACGGGAGAACTTCTTATGGCATATGTTGCAAGAGAATGGAGTTTCACCCGTGTGTATCCGTATGTGTTTGATTAGAACTGATTTTTGGGTGAACCTGGAACAAAAGGTTTTAGTAAATTAAAGAAAGAGATTTTTTTCGGTGCCGTCAGTACCACCACCGTACTGTAAGACTAAGGGGCTATTTCACCACCCATTGATTAGTTTTATTTGACGGATAAATGTGATGCCGTCTCCGTCTATTCGAACAAAACAAAAAGAGACGGCATCACATTATCCGTCAAATAAATTTAACCAATGGTAACAATAACCTAGCCAACAAAAAGGTGGAAAACCCCCGACATTATCTCTTCAAAGTTCAATATCTCTTAAACAGCTGAACCGATTTTGATGAAACAAGTCTAAGAACCATCGTTAGAAATCCTGCTTTCAAATAAAAAACCGCATTCAAATCGGTTCACCCGTTTAAGAGGTACGGTGCCACAGACAGACACACAGACACACAGACACACATAGCGCTCAAAGTAATAACACCCTCTTTTTGCGTCGGGGGTTAATAAAACTAACTTATGTGATGACACGACACGACAGAGTTAAACTGAGTGACAGGATAAGAAATAGTGAGATAAGGAAACGTTGTGGTCTGAAAGAAGATGTAGTGACAAAATTGAGAAAGGTATGCTGAGATGGTTTGGCCATGTCGAGAGAATGAATGAAGAACGATTGACGAAAAAAGTGTATGAGGCGAGTGTGAATGAAAGTGTTGGGTAGACCCAGGCGGACGTTTCGAGACCAAATCAGGGACGTCTTGAAAAAAGGCCAGGTCAAGAGTACCCTAAACCGAAGAGCATGTATGAAAGGAATAATGAAAGTGGACGAAGCGAAACAAGTATGTAAGGATCGTAGCAAGTGGAAAGAAGTGGTCTCTGCCTACCCCTACGGGAAAGAGGCGTGATTATATGTATGTATGTATGTATGTACGACAGGATACCAAAAAGGGTCTCCACTCAGCATGTGCCACACGTTTTGTTTATTGAACTAGGATGTTAATTAATAGCCCTAGTTCGAATGCAACGTTTCAGAGACTCAATGAGGGCTACCGTTTTCGCGCTCACCAGTTGGCGCCACTGTAGACAAAGGTCCAGCCTGAAGTATAGTGGTTAGTTTGTTATTACGGGCGTGAAAACAACATTTATATTTAAATTATATTTCATCATCATCATCATCATCATCAGCCCGAAGACGTCCACTGCTGGACAAAGGCCTCCCCCTTAGAACGCCACAATGAACGACAACTTGCCACTTGCATCCACCGGTTTCCCGCCACTCTCACGATGTCGTCAGTCCACCTGGTGGAGGCCTGCCAACGCTTCGTCTTCCGGTTCGTGGTCTCCACTCGAGGACTTTTCTCCCCCAACGGTTATCTGTTCTTCGAGCGATGTGGCCTGCCCATTGCCACTTCAATTTGCATATTTTTCCAGCTATGTCAGTGACTTTAGTTCTTCGACGAATTTCCGTATTCCGGATTCTATCGCGCAAAGAAACTCCAAGCATAGCTCTCTCCATAGCTCGTTGCGTGACTTTGAGCCTCTCTAAGAGGCCAACAGTTAAGGACCACGTCTCAGCGCCATAAGTCATCACTGGCAACACACACTGGTCGAAGACTCTAGTCTTCAGGCACTGCGGAATATTGGACGAGAAGACATCACGAAGTTTCCCGAAATTATATTTAATATCGTAAAACCGTGCCATAAAAATATCGAGCATGCCACAGTGTTGCGTAGTCCCGTTTTGTTCGGAAACAAGGGAGGACAAAGGTTTCCGAAAGACAAAACTGTCTCAAACAAAACACAGACATTCATTGCCCCGTTCGTTACATTAATTTCAGGTATTGCCAAATATTACAAAATTATTCTAATTATAAATAAACCCGCGTAGCTCACCCAAAAACAGTGACATTTGACATTTCAGAGACCTCTCGCTACACTAGCGCCTCTAGCGGCGAATTCATACGCGATAGCCCTCATTTTTCACGATACTAGTGAGGGCTCCGATCAACAGAGTGAGGGTTTGAATTTGAATTTGACAGGCGATGGCCGGCGTGCGTTAATAGATGGCGCTGTAAGTTGCCGGCGCGGCGGTGGCAAACCCTATCGACTAATGAAAACGGTTCTCGAGGGTTTGAATTTGAATTTGACAGGCGATGGCCGGCGTGCGTTAATAGATGGCGCTGAGGTTGCCGCCGCGGCGGTGGCAAACCCTATCGACTAATGAAAACGGTTCTCGAGGGTTTGAATTTGAATTTGACAGGCGATGGCCGGCGTGCGTTACTAGATGGCGCTGAGGTTGCCGCCGCGGCGGTGGCAAACCCTATCGACTAATGAAAACGGTTCTCGAGGGTTTGAATTTGAATTTGACAGGCGATGGCCGGCGTGCGTTAATAGATGGCGCTGTAAGTTGCCGGCGCGGCGGTGGCAAACCCTATCGACTAATGAAAACGGTTCTCGAGGGTTTGAATTTGAATTTGACAGGCGATGGCCGGCGTGCGTTAATAGATGGCGCTGTAAGTTGCCGGCGCGGCGGTGGCAAACCCTATCGACTAATGAAAACGGTTCTCGAGGGTTTGAATTTGAATTTGACAGGCGATGGCCGGCGTGCGTTAATAGATGGCGCTGTAAGTTGCCGGCGCGGCGGTGGCAAACCCTATCGACTAATGAAAACGGTTCTCGAGGTTTGAATTTGAATTTGACAGGCGATGGCCGGCGTGCGTTAATAGATGGCGCTGTAAGTTGCCGCCGCGGCGGTGGCAAACCCTATCGACTAATGAAAACGGTTCTCGAGGGTTTGAATTTGAATTTGACAGGCGATGGCCGGCGTGCGTTAATAGATGGCGCTGTAAGTTGCCGGCGCGGCGGTGGCAAACCCTATCGACTAATGAAAACGGTTCTCCGAATGCGGGCTCAATCGACCAATGACACTGAACCTTAACTATCGGGTACCTTTTCCCGCAGTGCGAGCAGGAAGTCATTAGACGGGGTCGGGGTAGCTCTTCCCACAGTGCGGGCAGTGATGCGGCGTACAGGCAGTCGCACGGGCGGACTTGTTACCTGTTCCCGCAGTGGGGGCAGGTGTGCGGGCGCTCCCCGGCATGCGCCAGCAGATGTCGGCGCAGGTTGCCGGCGGTGGCGAGACGCGCGCCGCACACGTGGCAGCAGGCGGGCCGGGCGCCGCTGTGCACGCGCAAGTGGATCCGCAGGTGCGCCGGGGACCACGAGCTCGAGGGGCACAGCGGGCACGGCCATCTGGTGGATAAACAACACTTGGGGTTGATCTTTCTCTTGTACAGTCAAGGGCATAAATAGTCAATTTTGTCTTACAAAAGAGAGCAATTAGAGCAATTTATAATTTGAAGACGCGTGAATCTTTAAGATCTTATTTTAAGGAAATAGGTATCCTGCCGTTGCTTTATGTTTTTGAAATAATCATGTATGTCAGGAAGACCATATGTGATTTTCCCACTAACGTCGATAAGCCAAAGGCTACTAGAAACACAGAGAAGCTTAAAGTTCCTTCTTACAGACTGGCTAAAACCAAAAAGTCGTTTCTGGGAAATTGCATACGTTTTTTATAATAAAATTCCAAAAAATATTACAAATGAAACTGATACAAAATTCAGATCTATTGTCAAGAAGACATTAATATCAAAGGCGTATTATAAAGTTAATGATTAGCATTATCTATCGACCGACTAGGGCGTCTGCTGTCAGCGTTTATGGTGGTAGCAAGCGTTGTGTTTCGGTTTTAGTATTTCGGAGTTTTTTCGTGCTAGAACCGCTGTTGTTATCCTGTAGTTATTTAGATTTGTTTGTGAGTGTCCTAGTGTAAGTGTTTCTGGTAGTTTTAACATGGACCTGGATCCTTTGGATCCAGATCCCGGTGGTGGGCCTGACTGTTCCCGTATCCCTCCAAACCAGGCAGCTCATGCGCCTCAAACTCCTCTGCTCGGTAAAAGACCTTTAGTCGATCCCGATGTCCCTCCTGCCAAAAAATCCGATTCTCCTGCAGTTTCCTACGAAACGACATTCACACATCCGGATTTCGAAAAGCTGAAGTCATCATATTCAACAGAAGACTCTGGCCCCTTTATTATTAACGTCCAGAGAACAGAGAGTGACCCAGCCTCAGGTACTGCTTTAAGGGCTATAAATTTCGGCCATTTCTTATATAGAAACAATATCTACGGCGTTGTTAGGGACGGAGTGAAAAGAATCGGGCGCAACCGTTTTTCAGTCGAGTTTGATTCGGCGGAACATGCAAACAATTTCCTATTACATCCTGCCCTTACCTCAGCAGAGTATACTGCAGTTGTTCCCACATTCCACGTGACCCGTATGGGCATTATTAGGGATATCTCTCCTGAGTGGTCGATGCAGGAGGTGGTGGAAAATGTGACTGTCCCCCAGGGCTTCGGACGCGTGATTAAGGCCCGCAGATTAAGTAGGAAATCCATTGGTGAGAATAATTCTCCCACGTGGACTCCTACTCGATCAGTGGTACTTACATTCAGTGGCCGTAGTCTGCCTCCAAAGGTCTTCTGCTTCTACAACAGTTTGCCTGTGGAGTGTTACCTCCTACCAACGATCCAATGCAACAACTGTTGCCGTTTTGGCCATGTCAAAGCTCAGTGCAGATCCAAATCTAGGTGCTATAAATGCTCTCTTGACCATATTGGTGAAAATTGTAATTCTCCTACACTTAAATGCCTATTTTGCTTTGGTAACCACTGTGCTAATGACATTTCTTGCCCAGAACAACAAAGGCAGCGCAATATTAAAATGGTGATGTCCCAGGAAAACCTTTCCTACATTGAATCCTCTGCTCGCTTCCCTCAGGTAAGAAAGACCTTCTCTGAGACTTTGAATTCTCCCTCCCCTGGTTCATTTAATAATACTCCCCCTTTCCCTCAATCACAATCTCATTCTCAAGCTCCATCCTCATCCCAATCATACCGGAAAACTATTTTAGTTCATAGAAAAACTCATACTCCTCCGTGTAACCCAGGTTATGACAGAATTGCCCATAATAATATTGTCCGTGATCCCATTTCCTCCCAACCTAATGGTTGTGCACTAAATCAAGAGCCTAACTCCCCTAATGATAATCTCATTGAGCTTCTGCTCAACACACTAATTAACATTTTGTCACGCTTTTCTGACTCCGGTTTACCGAACAACATGCATCATAAATTGAACCAACTGTTATCTCTTGTTTCCTCACAAAATGGCCCAAGCTCTCCTCCAGTGGAACTGTCGTAGTATCTACAATAAAAAAAATGAACTGATCTATCTGATTAATAAACATAAACCCTTCCTCCTAGCCATTCAGGAGACCTGGCTGAAACCTAACTCTATTTTTAGAGTGCATGGTTTTGCCTGTCTCCGGGATGATAGGAGGGATGGCTATGGTGGTGCAGCTATATTAGTTGCCCGCTCTATTATTTTTAGTCATATTCCCATCCCCCCTCATAGCGACTTTATTAGTGCAGTTGCTGTAAGGGTTAATAATACTTCCTTTCTGTCTCTCTATATCCCTGATCCCCATCCAGGTATGATTGCTGAGCTCTCCTCCATCTTGTCTTCCATCCCTCCCCCCATCATCATACTAGGAGACTTTAATGTACATCATACCTCTTGGGGCTCCCATACTAGTGACTCAATTTCTTCTGCTTTTCTTGACCTTTTTGATCACTTTAATCTATGTGTCCTGAATGATGGTTCCCCAACAAGGCGTGTGCTTCCTTCCCAAAACCCAAAAAGTGCTGTTGACCTTACTTTATGTTCTCCCTCAATTTCTTCTAGACTCTTTTGGCAAGTGATCCCCTCCACATTGGGGAGTGACCATTTCCCCATCAAGGTATCATTTCCTGACCCGATTCCCACCTTTTATTTCCCTCCTCGTCTCAAATATCAAACCAAAAAAGCAGACTGGCCCAATTTTAGATCTGCCTTAGACGAGGAAATATCTCTTATTCCTTCCCCTGACCCCAATAATGTATCCTCAGTGTATGAAAGATTTAAAAAAGCTCTTCTGTCTGCGGCTGACAAATCAATTCCTTTAAAAAAAAATCCTTCAAAAAAGATCCCTTTTCCTCCATGGTGGGACGCTGAATGCCTTGCGGCTGTTAAAAAGCGCAGAGAAGCTGAAGCTCTCCTTTCTACCAACTTGTCGAGGGAGAACTATTTGCATTACCAGAAAGTAGCAGAGGAAACCTCCAAATTCCTCCAAAATAAAAAAAGGCTAGGTTGGCAAAAATTCTGTGAATGTCTCTCTCCTAATTCCCCCTCCTCTTTAGTCTGGGAAGGTATCAGGCGCTTTCGTGGCGCTTTTACCCCGAAATCAAATCTATCAAATGATCCTTCAGAGTGGATTGAAACATTCGCTCTAAAGTTAGCACCCCCTCTGTCCCATCCATTGAGGAAATATCTCCAGTCTGGTCTCTTCCCTCTTCTTCTACCCTTAGTTCTTTCGACGCCCCTTTTACTATGGAGGAATTCCTTACAGCCACCGATCAGCTTAAGGATTCATCCCCTGGCGTGGACGGGATCCCTTACTCCTTTGTAGTTAACTCCAGTTCAAATTCTAAACAATTCTTCCTTGGGATTATAAACAATATCTTTCTCTCTGGTTCCCCTCCTGAGGAATGGAAATTGCAAATAGTTGTCCCCATCTTAAAGGCAGGAAAATTATGTAATGACCCTTCAGGTCATCGCCCCATTGCTTTATCGTCTGCTTTAGCAAAAATTTTAGAGCATCTTATTAAAAACCGTCTAGAATGGCTGGCAGAAAGTAAGGGCCTTCTGGCCAAAAGTCAGTTTGGATTCCGTAAAGGACTCGGTACGATGGATAGTCTCTCCATTTTCACAACCGACATTCGCCTTGCGTTCTCCAAAGGTGAGTCTGTAGTGGGGGTCTTTTTAGATATCTCCTCTGCATACGATAACGTACTTCTCCCTCTTCTCAGGCAAAAGTTGCACCATCTGAGTTTTCCGGAGAGGTTAGTTGACTTCACAATCAACTTTCTTTTGGCCAGATCAGTCCTTATCTCATCTTATAATGTCTCCCTCCCCCCCAGAGTGGTCTATAAGGGCCTCCCTCAGGGCTCTGTCCTTAGTCCTCTTTTGTATAGCCTATATACCTATGATTTGGAATTGTCAGTAAATTCATTTTGTAACATCCTTCAGTATGCTGATGACATTTGTTTATATTCCGTAGTTCCCAATATTTCCGATGCTGTCCCTCCCCTTTCTTCGGCACTTCACTATTTGAATGTGTGGTTAATAGAGCATGGCCTGTCTCTTTCTGTCCCAAAATGCGCAGTAGTCCCATTCACCCGTAAAAGGTCCATTCCAGATATCCCTATTGGTTGTGATGGTACCCGTATACCTGCTCAGGATAAGGTCAAATTTCTTGGCGTTTGGCTTGATACCAAAATGTCAGGTGTACATCACATCAATCACACTGCGAAGAAATGCGAGAGGAACTTGAACATCATTCGTTCTTTGTCTGGCGTATGGTGGGGATCACACCCATACACTCAAAAACTTGTATATAATGCCCTCATCCGCAGTCACTTTGATTATGGGTCCTTTCTCTTAGAGCCTTGTAATAAATTTTGTTTAAGTTCCCTGGATAAAATCCAATATAAAAGTCTTCGTTTAGTGATTGGAGCGATGAAATCATCTCCCACAAATGCTCTCCAAATTGAGTGTGTCGACCCTCCCCTCTTTATTCGAAGACAATTCCTCTCTGATAAATATGTCATCAAAATTATGCAATCTTCTTCCCACCCTCTAATCCCTAAACTTCGGTCTCTTTCTGAATTAATCTCTGCCTCTCCTTACTGGGTTCACAAGGACCCCCCCTGTCTGGTCAATAGTTTCGTTAAAATAACTCGTCTTCCGTGCCCTATATTTCAGTGTAGGTTAATAAACCCTCTTTTTGAAACCCCATATGATGCTATCATGTTCCGCCCTAATATCTCACTTGACCTTGGTATTAATAGAGAATCCCCCTCCCCTAACCTAGACTTAAGTCGTGTCATTGCTAGAGACTGGCCTGACTGGACCTCTATCTACACGGATGCTTCACAGCTTCCAAGCCAGGGTTGTGTAGGATCTGCTGTCTGGATACCCAGATTCAAGATTATTTTGAGCTATAAATTGCCGATATACTCATCTGTATTTACTGGCGAGGCGGTGGCAATTTTCGAGGCCCTGAAATATATAGACTCGCACAATCTTAATAATTGCGTAGTTTTTTCAGACTCCAAAAGCGCCTTACAAGCCATAATGTCTAATCAATTGCGTAGTAAATCTAAATTCCCGGTCATTCTTCAAATTAAGCAAATTCTTAATGGACTCTCTGGTAAGAATGTGAGAGTTTCGTTGGCCTGGATCCCAAGTCATATTGGAATCCGGGGCAACGAGACCGTCGATCAGCTTGCTAAAGATGCGACCCGTTCAGGCTGCCTAGACCAGTTCAGGTGCTATTCCCATGATTTGACCTCTCTAGCTAAGGATCGACTGGATTCAGATTGGCTCGCTCACTGGACAAGATCTAGTCAGATGAAAGGACTTCACTACTCTGATGTCCAAGATAATGTTCCCGCCAAACCCTGGTTCTTTAAATTCCGTGCCGCTAATAAAGCAACCACGTCAACAATATGTAGACTGAGACTGGGCCACTCATGTACTCCTGTTTTTCTTCACAAGATCCGTGTGAAAGACAACTCTTTGTGTGAATGTGGTTTAGATGAAGGCTGTCTTGATCATTTATTTTTCGAATGTTCGAAGCTGTCATCCTCTTTGTATGACCTCCTCCCCCCTTATATTCCTCGCCCTGTTAACTTTAAATCCCTCCTTCGTTATGTATATTCTCCTTTTATTGTCATTCTGTGCGATTTTATATCCTCTAATAACATAAGACTATAGTTCTAACCAATAATAACATGTTTTGTCTTTGTCGTAGTGTGTCGTGACTCCTGCAACAGCGTTCGGCAGAAAAGGACTTATTTTTATTTTTATTCCCAAAATTATTTTCTTGCTCCTGTCAAACTGTTGGCGTTCTGCAGAATAAACCGCAACCCTGTCATCGTAACTGACACTGGCCCAAGCCTTAAGGCCGCCATCAAGGGGAATAATAATAATAAGTTAATGATTATATCACGGACAGGGATATTTGGAAATAATTCCGATCCGCATTAGCGATCCCTTCAAATAGCAAACCTACATTAAAAGTAAAGTTGTGTTAAATATTTGTGATGTACAGATATCATTTAATAATATTGTAAATCAGTTTAAAAAAATATACCTCGTTGAGTTTCTTGCCTGATTCTTCCGGTGGTAGATTTTTTTTGACATTCATAAGTGCTTGTTTTAGCCTAAAGTGAATAAAGATATTTTGATTTTGACTTTGACATTGATGTACATTACCAAGACATCAAAAATATCTATACACCTTTATGTCACTAACCATAAGGTCGATGTATACATATATTTGATGCTATTGCTCCATAGATATTTATGCCCTTGACTGTACCTTGTTGCCATGGTAACGTCCCCTTTGGTATGTAGGTCGCTGGATATCTGGAATAACACATGTGCTACCTACTTTTTATCCCAATATTTCCACGGTATAGGGATAAAATCTTGAAATTTCAACCGGTGGGTTTAGATTTGAAATTTTGTACAGTTGTTCTTAACACAACCTCAATAACGACCATGATATAAGTTTTGGGAATTCCCAGGGGAATTTTGTAAAATCCCAGAATTTGAATTGCAACTACCAGATCGAATACTTTACGCCTGCGGAGCAACGGGAAAACACTAGTCTTTAATAAAAAGTAGCCAAACCTCCTGTGCGAGCCAGGACCACTGCTGGGCCGACCCGTTTGACTTTCTTCTTTAACAGCAGCTGGAATTTGTTAGTTAATTGAGATAATTTCAGTCTTCAACTTCAACTTTTTATGTTTTCGGCAACCGGTCACCTTAGATTAGCAACCAATAGCAGCAAAGTGTATATTGTGTTTGACCAGTTTTAGCAGTTTCTGAACATTAGTCAAGAATTAGTCTTTGGGGTATCAGATTAGATAGATAGATTAGATTAGATTTATTTATTACCTAATGAAAAAATACATTATAAATACATGTCAGGTAATTATAAGAAATTCACAAAAGGATCGTCAAATTGTATACAATAAAAAAATAAGTATATGATAGTGGTAAATTACAATAAATTGTCAGCCAATATAAAATTCAAATTAAATTTAAAAATAATAATAACAATAATCAAGGGTAAAACAAGGACAAAACGTTAAAATTAGGTACAATTACTACTATGTCATCATCATCATCATCATCCCAGCCTATATACGTCCCACTGCTGGGCACAGGCCTCCTCTCAGATCAAGAGGGCTTGGGTCATAGTTCCTACGCGGGCCCAGTGCGGATTGGGAACTTTGCACGCACTATTGAATCGCTTCGCAGGTTTGTGCAGGTTTCCTCACAATGTTTTCCTTCACCCACTACTATGTCAAATTTAATAAATTCAATCATATAAATAATTACAATGTTAAGACAATAAAATTAAATATAAAATTAAAAATGAGTCACAACAACAGGACAAAATATGTCAATGATTAAAAGAATAAAAAATATACAGTCACACAATGTGGAATGTCAAATTACAATTAAAAATACTTAAAAAGATATCAAAGATATCAAAAAATTAAAATTACAATGATAAAAATAAAACAAATATCAATTGCTGGGATCCCCTCTTGTAAAATATCAAGTCTTTGGGAAACAGTGAATATATGAATGATTATGAATTGATTTTTATTAACATTTAATTTTTAATTGATTTTAATTTCAACTTTTTTGCTTATAGCAACTGTTCGCCTAGGTTAATTTCTTTTAATTTTTTTTTTACCAGAACTGGATGAAATTTGGCTTGCAAGATTTGATGACAATTCACATTGCAAATTTATACCAGATTCAAGACTAAAGCAAAGGGGGTCCCGACTACATACGTTCGCATATCTAAAATACAAACTGAAACATAGATGCACAGAAAAACCAGGAAAGAGACCAGTGTTGGGAATCGAACCCAGGTCCTCAGCATTGTGCTGCGTGCTATACCTCTACACCACCACTAGATAGGAGTACAGACACAAATTTCTCCTGTGCACCACATATCTCAACTTGTTTGATTTCTTATTTAGTCACTTGATCTCTTTTCTGGTTTCTCTGTGCATCTATTCTCGATATGGATTTTACATAATGACCATTAAAGTAACAAAATTTGGAGTTGAAATAAAAAAAGACTCCAAAAACCAATCTTACATTAGGTTAGGTTAGGTTAGAGTGTTGAGTTATACATGGGACCCCCTTTGCTTTAGGGGGACCCAAGATTCTCGTACAAGAAACATTCTATTCATTCATCTTCATTTCTTTCTTTCGTTTTTTTTTCAAGTGAATCGAGTTGCTGGTTTGTTTTGTTCCAAGTTAAAGATAAAAATGGCATTGAACACTATGTGAAAGCCAGATTGACTTGACTAATATATGCTATAAACACTGTATGTAATACTTACTATCATTAAAATCTTACCATTTCGAATAGGTTCAGAAACCTCAAGTTTGCTATCATTTCCCGCCGTTTCTTGCAGGTCATTCTTTAATTCACTGACAGAATGAGCGTCAGGAGTTACAATTGCCGGCGGGACCCATTCGGGCTCGTTTTTCACATGTAAATAGTCACAGGACATGGTATTTCATAAAGAGTTTCCGTGTAAGTAAAGTACACCAGCTAATGAAGTGGTAGCTATATTATAAGTAGCATTTTTAACATGTTCCAACATTAATTGATTTCTACTGTTAGTAGTGTGATAAATTAGATGTTTTCTTATTAAAACACTTAAATAAACAATAGTTTCGCAACTTTCGCGACGTATGAATCCTCCCTATATATACTGTAGTCTTTGGTATGAATGACAGTTCATGTACGTACAGTTATACCAGATTACGTATTGATTAGGATTAGAATCTAATAAGATTTCGACTTTATTGGAAGGCAATACGGTAGCGGTTTTATTTTAATTTTCTTGACGCGTCAAGTGCTACGCTACCACATTTCTGGTGTAACTGTACTGTAGTTTGAGGATGCTTGAGTCACTTTTTAAAACGACAAAAACGTATGGACTTTTGCGTGCTATTCAGTCCGCAATCAATCACATTTTTTTTTAAAGTTAAAAAGGCCATGGAAATGTTGGCACAAGTCGTATACAGCCAAGTCTAATGGCCGGTATCAGATATTTTGTTGGAACTCTGAACTTTTTCTATTGGGTCTGAAACAGCTTGTGGTATTCGGTGGAAAAATACACCTGTAAAAGCGGGAAAGCATAAGAAAAATTTTGGAATAAAATTACGTTGTAATATATTTTGAGAAAAAAAATATTCTATTTCAGCATTAGTACTATTTTTGAGAAAAGCTTTATATTAGTCTTGGCTGGAATAGCAATTCCTGGCTTCGTATTAGTTAAACGGACTCGCAAGAGTCGCAAGCTTGTCCGTTTAATACTCATACTAAGCCAGCAATTGCCTACTTCCAGGCCACGACAATAATCTACTATTATGTAGTCTAGATACAGCATAAACACGAGCATGAGAAGTGAAAAATCAATTTTAATACAAGTTTTCCTTGCTGACTGTACTTTTTTTAACTGTATGATGATGATGTCCGACAAAGGCGAACCTTTAGGCTTTTTTTATTACGTGTCATCAAACATATTATACATACCTGAAGTAAGTCCATTGAAAGTGGGTCAAAACCAACTTGTAAGATTTGACCCGAACAACGAACATCACAGACAGATAAGCAGAAACATAATCATTAATCAGCTAGCCTTTATGCGCGATTACGTCCGCGTAGAATCCTTTTATCGCGGGAACTATGCAATATCCCGGGATAAAACGATAAAACTATCCTATGTCCTTCTCCAGGACTCAAAGTACCTGTATACCGAATTTCATCTAAATCGGTTCAATTGTTTCTTTAGACGTGATGAAATAACAAACAAACCGACTTACAAACTTTTGCATTTATACTAGTTTACCCACGGCTTCGCACGCGTAAACTATTCGATCCGGTAGTTACAATTTACGGGCTTTTACAATACTCCACTGAGAATTCCCAAAATTTATAAGTATCATTGAGGTTGTTTTAAGAACAAACAACTGTCCAAAATTTGAAGGCTTGAGAAGGTTAGAGACGTAATTATGCAAACAGGAACCAACCCACACCTACTCCAAAGTTTAGATAAGTATGCACCAAGTTAGTTAGTTAGTTAGTGTATTTTAATAATTTGTTGCATACTTATCTTAATTTAGAGGGTGCTGGTTGGTTCCTGTTTGCATAACTATGTCTGAATCTAAATCCAGCGGTTGAAATATCAATATTTTATCCCTGTCCCGTGGGAATAATGGGATGAAAAGTAGCCTATGTGTTGTTATTACAGACGGCCAGTTACCTACATGTACCTATACCAAATTTCATGACTCTAAGCCCAGCGGTTGTTATTTCGAGATCTCCCTATATACTGTAGCCTTTGTTTCGAGATTTTATCCCAATCCCGTGGGAAAATCGGAATAAAAAGTATCCTGTTCCAGGTTATAAACTAACTTTTTGCTAAATTTAATTTAAATCCATCCAGCCGTAAACCTACTTACTTACTCACTCACAAACTTTCGCATTTATAATATTAAGTAGGATTAGAATGTGGGATGCGACATTGGCAAATTTCACCAACATTCCGGCGCGCTAATTTATTATTGTCGAGCTAGCGCGCCTGCAATCTTTTTAACTTTATAATTTTTCGCTGACCATAAACTACGTACTTCACCTTCTGATATGTAAAGAATAATGACAACTTTTACCTTTTACGGAAATTTTTGAGAAAAATGACTTTTTATGCTTTAGTGATTAAAATAAAATCTTTGTCTATACTTTGTTTTTTAAAGCATTAGAAAGAAGGTAAAGCGATCATGGCTTGCCTTTTTATTAAAAAACACTTTAGAAAAATAAGTTACAGCAAAATGTAACAATTAGCAAGGACATTATGATCATTTACATTATTTTGGTGTCATAAGTAATAGTTACTGTTTTTTAAAAATCAATAAAAAGGCTCTTCAAGATTGTTTACCGTTTTTTTAATGCAAAAAAAAAAGTAGTACCTATAAGACCAAGGTAATCAAGTGTCAACAGCCAAAAACAAAAAAAGTTTCTATTATACATATTTTTTAAATAATTATTAATTTACATAAAACTAAAATCAATCAAAATAAATCAGTGTTTTTTTTATTTTTATTGCAATGCATAAAAAATAAAAGTTACATAGAAAGTGAATTATTGTTTCCACTGTTGCTATTTCATTTCCTCGCAATCTAATGTCCACTTGCAGGCTTTTTAATCTAGGTTTAAGTGGTCTTAAGTCCTGTCAGATCCATACAAGAACTGTCAGTTTAAGCCTTAAATTGAGATTTAAAAAAGTGTACAAGTCGTCCTAAGTGAAAAACAGAGTGTAAAACTCAAGCATTAAATCCATTTTTCCCTTGACGTGTCTATATGAACGTCTTGGGTAAAATGGCTCGATTTATGCTCTTGTTGTACAATCTACGATTTTCTGCGCACCAATAAAATACCATCATACTAAAAAGATTTTATTATTATTATTATTATATAATGCACAGGCAGCTTATAGCTGATGCGTGCATATCATTGTTCACTTGTGTAATTGTCTTCTTTGTTTTAATAATAAATGTAAACAATATCTTACGCTAAATACGCTAAGGCAAAAATAACTTTTAAACAATCTATATATCACACAGTTTTCCATCTTTGTGAGCTTTTTTATGCACTGCCAAGTGCGCTTTCCTTGTAAAATATTTACTACACAAATCACAAGTCCAAGGCTTTTCACCCGTGTGCATACGCTTATGAATTTGATAAAGACTTTATAAGCAAACTCTTTATTGCACGACTCACACCGATACGGCTTCTGTCCGTTATGAGTCCTTCTATGCACACGGAGCTGCGAACGACAGGCAAATTTCCTCTCACACAAATCACAGCGGAACGGTTTCTCACCAGTATGAATTCTTTTGTGCTCATTGAAGTGCGATTTGTAAGCAAATTGCTTATCACACACATCACATGTATAGGGCTTTTCGCCTGTGTGCACCCGCATGTGTACTTGTAAGTGTGATGCGGTATTAAAAGGCTTTGCACACACAGTGCAAGGGAACGGTTTTTCACCCGTGTGCAATAGACTGTGCACCATCAAATGCTGTTTCCTTGTGAAGCGTTTGTCACACACATTGCATGGAAAGGGACGATCGTTAGTGTGTACTCTCATGTGGAGATCCAAGTTGATTTGCCTAGTGAATACTTTCTCGCAAACGTCACATGGGAAGACTGTGCCTTCTTTGGGTGCAGGGTCATGAATACTTTTGTGGGAATGTAGATGCGCCTTGCGCTTGAATGTTCTGAAACATGTTTCACAATGGAACGGGCGTTCACCGGAATGCAGTCTTCTGTGATGGTATAATGATGAGTTTTGTTTGAAGGCTTTGTCGCAAATGTCGCAGACGTATGACTGGGTAGAAGTGCCTGTCGCCTGAGGGGAGGGGGGCGCGTCCAAGAGCACCTCCACTTTGACATCAGGATACGGGGGCCAGTCTTCAACAGCTGAAAGAAGAAAACCTGTGTTATGGTTGACATAATCTTATGGAACTACAGGCTACATAATATTGTAGTTTTTAGAAGCTGTTGTATAGATGGGGTATTATTCAATCCCACCTCTGTTTATGTCACTTGAAGCAGGGTACCGCCGACCACATTCTGTTAAACTGCTCCATGAGAATCCTTAACCTCTAAAATATATAACTAAAGAACAGAATTAAGCTCTAACTAGCAAAGTATAGCTAAATATTTTGAACTGTGCCTGGTTTTTTTTTTTAAGAATGGGCTGTTGCTGTTAGCCTCAGACGGCTTTTACAGCTTACCAGAGAGAGGGCGAGCTGCCAGATGGGCCGCTCAGCAAGATCCCTATGTATTGTGATGTCTTTATGTTTTGTGTATGTCTTTTGCTGAAAACCGGAAAACCGGACAATATTTACCGATTTTTCAAAACCGGTTTTGAATTACAAAACCGGAGTTTACCTCCGGTTTTTCTGTAATTGATGACGTACATTTTGATTTTTTCGAACGCTCTAAGAAATATATAATTTGAGTCATCGAATAATATCCGAAATCCGAACGCAACCTATCTATACTACTTACACTCCTACCTCCGCCCGTAACCCTCGCATGCACCCGCAACCACAGGATGGCCAGGCCACGCCGTACAAAATACGCGTTCTTGAATCTACATAGGCACGACGACGTCTGTACACGCGACAATGTGTGCGTAATATACACAGGGCTGACTATTGCAAAACCCTATCGATACTAATATTATAAATGCGAAAGAGTTTTTGTATGTTTGTGTGTTTGTCCGTCTTTCACGCGGTAACGGAGCGATGGATCGATGTGATTTTTGGCATAGGGATAGTTTATGGGCCTGAGAGTGACTGACATAAACAAAAAATGCACAGTTCCCGAGGGAACAGCGCGCGATAACCGAATACCACGCGGGCGGAGCCGCGGGCAAAAGCTAGTAGTACTATAAGTGCTACCATTTTTATTATTGTTATTATTGTTAGCCTATTCTGTCCCACTGCTGAGCAAAGGCCTCCCCCCAATACTTCCACTGCTCTCTGTCCCCTGCATACAAGGGCCAGTCCTTCAAGAAGAAGTCCAGTTCATCCCGCCATCGCCGCCTAGGTCTGCCAGGTCGCCTTTTCGAGTTGGTGGGCATCCACTCGGTGGTTATCTTGGCCCAAAGCTCGTCTGGCATGCGGCAAACATGGCCAGCCCAGTCCCACTTCAGCTTAGACGCCGATCGACCTACATCAGTGATTTGGTCTTGGAGCGCAGGGCGGTGTTCCGAATCCGATCGACGAGTTTTAAACCTAGCATGCTGCGCTCCATGGCTCGCTGGCAAACCCCGATTTTGAACTTTAGAGCTTCTGTCAAGGACCAAGTTTGCGCACCGTAGGTGAGAGTTGGTAGTACGCACATATCCATGAGTTTCCTTTTTAAGGAAATTGGGAAGTTACCCTTCATAAGGTGTTTCATTGACCAATAGCTCCTCCAGGCGTTTTCTGTCCGTCTTTCGACTTCTTTTTCTTGCCTCGCCTGGAAGGAGACTAATTGGCCCAAGTAAATATACTCATGGACATATGCGATTTGTTCACCGTTTATCTCAATCCTACGTTGGGTGCTATTTGTCATTAACTTGGTCTTCGACATGTTCATCTTTAGTCCAACCTCGAGGCTTGCTTTGCTTAGATCACTAAGCATAACTTGGAGGTCGGTAGCTGATGAAGAGAAGAGGACTATATCGTCAGCGAATCGAAGATTAGTTAATCTTCTATCACCGACGACCAGCCCCTTGTCCTCCCAGCGCGGCGCTAGCTTCCGAAAGACCTCTTCAAGTGTGCTGGTAAAAAGTTTGGGCGATAGCGGGTCTCCTTGTTTGACCCCTCTTTGTATAGGGAAGGACGGTCCTGTTGAATCCAGTCTTATAGCGGCTGTACTATTGGTGTATATGGTTTCGAGGAGGTTAATATAGGCTTGTTCAATGTTTTGGTTGTGCAAAGCTTCGAAAATGGAAGAATGGGTAAGGCTGTCAAAGGCTTTAGAGTAATCGACAAAGGCAAGATAAAGGGGGTAGTTGTGTTCCTGAATTTTTTCCAGTATTTGGTTCAAGGCTTGAAGGTGATCAGTGGTCGAGAGTCCAGGACGAAACCCTGCCTGCTCAGGTGGCTGGTGGTAGTCAAGCTTTCCTGATATGCGCCTTTCGATAACTTTTATGAAGACTTTGTACAGATGAGAGATGGAGACAAGTGCTACCAATGACATTAAAAGTACTTATATGTGGTATGATTTAGATATGTGCAAATAAATGTAATCGATAATCTTACCTATTTCGAGTGTATTCTGGAAAAACAGAATAAGTGCAATTTTTTTAAAGTTACATAATAGGCATACTCAATGTTTTCTGCTTTATTTATCTAGCAAAACCGTATACAAATTAATATTGTGCACTTATCCGGTTCTGCCAGAATATCCTCGATTTATTTAAACCTACTTAAAATGTGTCCGTCTGCGTATTTTAAGCATTATTATTTTCAATTAAAATAGATATACGTCTACAAACTTAAACGAATTATTCGGTAGGTAGTTATTTCATTTTAGATTTTAATCTAAAATGAAATAACTACTTTCTTTACTTTAGTAAAGAAAGTAATTGAAAATAATAATGCTTAACGTAACTGTTTTTTTTTAATGCAGTTGTAATGTTCTGATTATAATATATATTGAAAGATTGTAATAAATCCAAACTAATACTGTAATTATAATAAATATTTTTTATTGTGGGTATATAAACTATCTAAGAATATGATTTAATTGTTCAAATTCTACCATTACTACCATAATAAAAAAATATTTAAAAACATTGCCAAAACCGGGGAAAAAACCGGTTTCCGGTTTTGGGCTCTCAAAACCGCAATTCAAAACCGGTTTTGAAAACCTTCCGGTTTTGCACGCCCTAATTCCAAGTATGCCTGTCCATCGCCATTTCAGTCTTCTTATCTTACGAGAGACGTCCATCACCTTTGTGGCCTATTCTCTATAGCGAAGTGGTTAGATACAGTATACAGTGCCGTGAGTTACACATTTATAGAATATAAAATAAATAAACCTTAAAACATAGACACATAAAAGCCAGTTATGTCTTGTTTATATGGTAGTTTACAAGATAACTAAAACTGACAAATAACTAGTTTTAAATTATTAAAAACCAAAATCTAGCTATTTACCAGCATCACAGTCTTCCTTGGGCACCGCTTCTATCATTACTTTAATTTCGTTCAGCGAGTTTGTGTTTACTTCGTCAGACTCTTTTGGCGAACTATCGCCCTTTTTAAGGTCCCGATTAGCCAAAAGAGCCCCAGAATAGTCCTTGGGCTCCTCTTCTATCACTACATCACACTCTGGGACCTCAACAGGTTCTTCTTTTACTATAGTTACCGTAGTGACCCATTCGCTTGTCATGTTTGTTGATTCCATTCCACATTGAAGCAATATTTAACTTAGTTTCATCGTTTTTAGGTACTTGTAACGATTGTTAGTTTTGGAATGTGTAAAATAGGTTTTTACTTTGTTTGTGACGGAATTGATGTTTTTATTGTGTAAACGAAACGAACGAGATTGTCCCTTGTGTCAGTCAGACGGGCTGACGGGCAGCCATTTCCTGTCACTGTCAACCGGGTACCACAGATAAAGCATTTTTTTATTGTTTTCCTATAGCTTCACGGTGTCACTGAAATAATCGAAATATTTTTTTACAAGATTTTACCCGCGGCTTCGCACGCGTACCTAATCCATTAGTTCCAGCAGTTGGCTTGAAATGCCCGGATTTAGCAAGATTCCCATAGCACTATTAGAGCTTATTTAATACGAGAGCGAGAGGGACCGCACGACACGAACTTCGAGTTTCGTACTTCGTAGTAGCGCCGGTGCTATGGCGGTATTTTTTTAAATACTCCTAACGAAGTTATTTCTGAGTGTATGCATTAAAACGACTTCAAATAAAATAAACGGGATATCTGAAGTATTAATATATACAATACTACAAACTATATTTTATGAAATATGTATATCCAATAAACAACTTTGCTTGACATAGAAATTTTTGAAATTTGTAATTTGAACTTTTTTATAGATAAAAACATTTCAAAAAATAATCCGAAGCTTGTTTAAAACCAGAAAATCGAAGTTAGTATCGTACCCTCCTGTTGTCGCTAATATTATTTTATACGAGAGTGAGAGGCACGGTACGATACCAACCAACGAACTCTATTTCGAAATTTCGTAGTAGTTTTTATTGCCAACGACATTGTACGTATATTTCGTTTCGTCCTGGATTATAAAAAAGCCGTTCTTGCCATCTCTTTTTAATAAATGCCCTATTAAAACTATAACAACATAAATAGCTCTCAATGTTATATGAGGGCTAAAAGACAGCCGAAATATCACTAGATGGCGTTACTATCGTGAGGTTTTTGTGACGTTACTATTAACCTAACCTCCTTTAGTGGCAGTCGTGGCAATGGTACAAATCTTGTACAAATAAAAGAAAGGAGTGAACGAAAAAAAAAAACTTCAGTAACGTTTTAAACTTTCGTGGTTTTCACTCATAATCAAAATACTACCAACGGACGTTGTTAGTGTTGTGTGTCGGTGTGATGGGGTGACAAATAAAAATGACCAAGTGCGGGTAGTTCGTGATACGAGTGCCTGTACTATTTGTGATCAAGTGCGGGTAGTTCGAAGGACTCGCGCTGCTAGGCAGATTTGACACCCCATACTCTCACTCAGATCAAAATCGATCTGAGCCCACACTCAGTCTATTCCTGACCATGGCCACTGTAATTTTGCCGAAACGTCGAGGTAAATATTACTCGTGTGTGTTAGCGTGATAAGTCCCGTTGGTGGTATTTTGACTAAAAATACTTATGTTTTTCCGAAATTGAAGAGGTTTTTTTTCCAGCGATAAAGCTCAACATTTTCAGCTTTATCGCTGTATGTCACGTGACCAGATTTGACGCTGGAAGGGAGCGTCGAGCGACTGTATGTGGCCGCACCTTAACGCCATCTAGTGATTATTTCGTGGCTTTAGGATTTAGCCCTCATTGTTACAAAGACGCTTTTGTCAAAAATATCTATATCAAATCAATAATTCCATCAGTCCAGTCATACAGACAGACATATATAGATGTAGTGAATGTTTCGCCATTATATTTATCTTGCTATCTCAACTACTAACTAACTAGTTTACTGCAGCTAATGAGGCTATTCGTTTTGTCTCACTAGATGGCGCACTGTTGCGTGAGGTTTTTAAGTGTGGCTTTCAGAGTCTGTTATTACGGGCGTTAAAACAAAGTTTTAGATTAAAATCATATTTAAAACACCTTAAAACCGTACCATAAAAATATCCAGCAACCACAGTGTTGCTAAGTCCCGTTTTGTTCGGAAAAAAAGGGAGGACAAAAGTTTCGAAAGACAAAACTGTCTCAAAACACAGACCATTGCCCCGTAACGCATAATTGCCATAATTAATTTCAGGTTAAGCAAAATATTCACAAAAAAAATCTTATTATAAATAACCCGCGTAGCTCACCCAAAAACTATGAGATTTGACATTTCGGAGACCTCACGCTACACTAACGCCTCTAGCGGCGAATTCATTCGCGATAGCCCTCATTGAGACAGCAAGATATATACTATATCGTCATTACTTTGAAAAAAGCCCGTATCTCAAAATCTATAATTTTACTGAGTGAACTTTATGAACATTACTAGCGTTTACTCGCGGCTTCGCACGCGTAGATACAGCAGTTGAATTGAAATTCCGGGATTTTATTGAATTCTCGAAGAAATTCCCTAAAATCACCACGTGGTTTTCATTGACGTTATATTAAAACACCCATGCCAAATTTCATGACTCTAAACCCAGCGGTTGTTATTTCAAGATTTTGTCCCTATCCCGTGGGAATATCGGAATAAAAAGTAGCCTATGTGTTATTCCAGACGTCCAGCTACCTACATACCAAATTTCATGACTAAGCCCAGCGGTTATTATTTAGAGATTTTATCCCTATCCCGTGGGAATATCGGGATAAAAAGTATTCTGTTTTAATCCAGTTATAGACTAACTTTTTGTCAAATTTCATCCAAATCCGTCCAGCCGCTTCAGCGTGAAGAAATAACAAACATACTCACTCACTCACAAACTTTCACATTTATAATACTAGCTTTTACCCGCGGCTTCGCACGCGTAAACTATTCGGTCTGGTAGTTGCAATTGAAATTTTCGGGATTTTACAAAATTCCCTGGAAATTTCCAAAATTATATCGTGGTCTTCATTGAGGTTGTGTTGTGAATCATCATGTCAGCCGAAAGACGTCCACTGCTGGACATAGGCCTCCCCAAGGCTCTCCACTCAGACCGGTCTTGTGCTTTCCGCATCCACCGCGATCCCGCGATCTTAACCAAGTCGTCGCTCCATCTTGTTGGAGGCCTACCGACAGCTCGTCTCCCGGTCCGCGGACGCCATTCGAGAACCTTCTGGCCCCATCGGGCATCCGTCCTGCGAGCAATGTGCCCCGCCCACTGCCACTTTAGTTTCGCAATTCTTCGGGCTATGTCGGTAACCTTAGTGTGTCGGTGTTGTGAATAACTGTACAAAATTCAAGACTCTAAACCCAGTGCTAAAATTTTCAAAAATTTCCCTATCCAAATTCAAATTCATATCATTTATTCAGTAAATAGGCCGCAATGGGCACTTTAACACGTCATTTTTTTAAATATCAGCACTTTCGGAATGACCATCATAGCCAAGAAGAGTGCGCCGCAAGAAGCTTGGCAGAAAGTCATTTTTTCAAAATAAAATAAGTACAAATAAAATACTTAAAAACTACAGTAAGTATACAATTAAAGAAAAATTACAAAATAATAATGACAATAATACACGGATGTGTGGGGTCCCTTAGTTACAAAACTATCCCGTGGAAATATCGGGATAAAAAGAAGCGTATGTGTTATTCCAGACGTCCGGCTACCTACATACCAAATTTCATGCCTCTAAGCCCAGCGGTTGTTATTTCGAGATTTTATCCCTATCCCGTGGGAATATCGGAATAAAAAGTAGCCTATGTGTTATTCCAGAGGTCCAGCTACCTACATACCAAATTTCATGGCTCTAAGCCCAGTGGTTGTTATTTCGAGATTTATCCCTAGTTATCCCGTGGGAATATCGGGTCAAAAAGTCACTTAAGTGTTATTTCAGATGTTCAGTTACCTACATACCAAATTTCATGACTCTAAGCCCAGCGGTTATTATTTCGAGATTTTATCCCTATCCCGTGGGAATATCAGAATAAATAGTAGCCTATGTGTTATTTCAGAGGTTCAGCTACCTACACACTAAATTTCTTGGCTCTAAGCCCAGCGGTTGTTATTTCAAGATTTTATCCCTTGGTATCCGTAGGAATATCGAGTCAAAAAGTTGCCTATGTGTTATTTCAGACATCCAACTACCTACATACCAAATTTCATGACTCTAAACCCAGCGGTTGTTATTTCAAGATTTTATCCCTATCCCGTGGGAATATCGGAATAAAAAGTAGCCTATGTGTGATCACAGGTCACTTCAATACTAAACACATACTAGTAAAGATGGGACTACAGGACAATGAAGTCTGTAGAATATGTGGCGAGGAAGACGAAACAATGGAACACATTATGTGTGAATGTGACGCCCTCGCCAGGTCAAGAATGAGACTCTTTGGCGACAGATACCCCGCACCAGAGACTTTAAGGCACTACCGCTACGTCAAATCATCCAATTTATGGACGAGGTGATAAAGGCAATAGAGTAAGTGCGAAGGAGGGGTAATTACACAAAAGATCCCTACGGGTCGAAGTGTATCCGCAAGGACCCCTAAGCTTAAGATAAGATAAGATAAGCCTATGTGTTATTCCAGAGGTCCAGCTACCTACATACTAAATTTCATGGCTCACAGCCCAGCGGTTGTTATTTTAAGATTTTATCCTAGGTATCCCGTGGGAATATCGGGTCAAAAAGTCACCTATGTTTTATTCCAGACGTCCAACTACCTAAATACCGAATTTCATGACTCTAAGCCTAGCGGTTGTATATTTCGAGATTTTATCCCTATCCCGTGGGAATATCGGGATAAAAAGTATCCTATGTTTTAATCCAGGTTATAAACTAACTTTCCGCCAAATTTCATCCAAATCCGTCCAGCCGTTTAAGCGTGAAAAAGTAACAAACATACTCACTCACTCACTCACTCACTCACAAACTTTCACATTTATAATATTAGTAGGATTAGTAGGAAGTAGGATTTCAAGAGTAAATTTTGTTGACGTATTGATTTGAGATTGGTTTTTGGAATCTTTTTGTATTTTTTTTTCGATTCCAAATTTTTGTGGTTTCAAAAAAGTATTTACGGTCATCCCTGAAAACTCATATCGAAAATACAAACTGAAATATATATGCACAGAGAAACCAGAAAAATAAGACCAGCGCTGGGAATCGAACCCAGGTCCTCGGCATTCCGTGCCACGTGCTACAGCATAGATGTCGCTAGTGTCGCCTTAAGTGACTGAATAAGAAACAAACAGGCTGAGATATGTGGTGCATAGGAGAAATTCGTGTCTGTACCGTTGTCCAGCGGTGTAGCGGTAGAGCACGCGGCACGGAATGCCGAGGACCTGGGTTCGATTCCCAGCGCTGGTCTTATGTTTCTGGTTTTTCTGTGCATCTATATTTCAGTTTGTATTTTCGGTATTGATTTGAGTTAAGAGATTGTTTCAAAGTAGTGACGGTTAAGGACCATTATATGTTTCGGCACAATAAAACATATGACAGATTAATTTATAATAGCTGTATTCCACTAAATTATACATATAGATTAGGTTCGTATGACCGCTCGCATCGGCGTGTAGCGTGCGACTGTCAGATTGACAGTTTGCTTGATTACGTCTTGTACCATCAGCCAAACATGTGGTCTACCACCCTAAAGTTGATAATCGTTTGCATGTCACAAAACAATAATGTCAATAGACGTGTCTGTCAACTTGAAAGTTCGACTTTAGCGACATATTAATTTCATAGGAACTTCTTTAAAAATTGATATACCATTTATTTAGCTGATGGTACAGTCAAGGGCAAAGATATCGACACGGCCAAAGTTGTTAAAATATGTATACACGGCCTTAATATTAAGTGCATAAAGTCGTGTATACATATTTTTGTAACTTTGGCCGTGTCGATAACTTTGTACTTGACTGTACAATGTTCAATATTATCTGATAATATGATTGACGGACTAAACTATATGACATCTCTGTTTGTTTTGGTCGAATAGACGGAGACGGCAACACATTTATCTGTCAAATAGAAACAGCCCCTAAAAGGAATAACATTTTTTTACTTACACTTACGAAAATATTCAATTCCGTTCAGCTGTTTCAGCGTGAAGAAATAACACACACACACACACACACACACACACAAACTTTCACCTTTACACCTAATATTACCTGGAAGAGATCGCTCTTAAGCGATAAGGCCGCCTATTGCTCACCTTGTAATATTTTTTTCTGTGTATCTGTTTCTGTATCGCTTACTATGTCTGGTGTACAATAAAGAGTCTTTGTATTGTATTGTATTGTATTAGTAGGCTGAGACTGCTTGTGGACGTCCGTTGTTTCACCGGACAACCGTTTTCAGCGGTGCTGTATGGCTTCGTCGCCGGACAAGTGTCCGGTGCATGTACACACACTCATTGTGAGCCATACAACACCGCAAGTCCGGCAAAAGCAACGGACGTCTACAAGCGGCCTTATATCTACTAGACTACTGTATCAAAATATATTACCTTAGTGATATTCAATAACAAAGTCAAATCTACACAGATTATGCTTACTCACAAAAATAAACAAAATTACATATTATTATTTACATTAGTTCTATACTCCGTTTGATTAATTTAAAGTTTGAATTAACGGTCAAATTTTAACACACGTTTCTCGGTATTTCGAACACAAATTAACTAAAAATACCTACATGTTCATTTATTAGCGGTATTTACTGTTTTTATTATAGAACTTAAAACAATTTTAAATAGTTTCGTTGTTTCATTTAACAGCGTATGCAAAATTTACCGTTACGTTTCGAATGTCAAAATAAATGGAGTATAGTTGACCAATATCTATCAGCAATCTTCGTCCAGTTCCGCAGAAATACCGCTAGATGGCGTTAGTATCGCAAGCTCAGTTTGACGTTTGACTGCGATTGGCTCGTTTAGGTATTTCAATTAGAGATGGGTAAATCCGGATCTGAAGATTCAAAAGAGTCAGATCCTCAATCGGATCCGAATCCCTTAATGACTCCTTTCAAATCTTATCGACTCCGGAGTTACTAACTCCGACCAAGTCCGGCCGGATCGAGCGGCTCGTGATCGCCGTCACACTCACTCGCTCCGCTTTCACTCTCAGCTCGGATCGGATCGGATCGGATCTTATTACGTTTGGTCGGGCGCTGAGTGAGCCGGTACCTAACCTACGTCGGTACTCGGACGGACTCGGAAAGAAATGAGATAGGATTAAAATACAATATAATATGACCGGAGCGGGCGACGCTTATTTTAACATTAGTAGTAGTAGGTTCTTAAAGTAGCTCATAGTTCTTTAAAAAATACACAATTTAGAATTTTTCAACATTAGAAGAACGAAACGAACGAATCGGTACTTCAGTTCAGTACCTTGACCTTGGTACCTACCGAATCGAGCCGGGCCGCATCGGCCATATATAAATTAATAATCGCTCGAAAGAACCGGAGTCAATAAAGGAGTCGGATTCAATAAGCGGATTCGGTACCGACACCGGAGCTGGATCTAGTGAGTCAGATCACTTCGCGGAGTTGAGATTACCCATGTCTAATTTCAATCACAAACGTGACGCAGTCAAAGTTGGCAAACAGATCTTGCGATACTAGCGCCAACTAGCCTGTCAGAAACCATCATTAGATGTTTCTTGACAGGTGATATCAAAATTGTACGCGCAAAGCCTCTAAGTCTGTGCGACACATGTCTTCACTGTCGCTAGAAATGATTGTCTTAACATTAAGTGCACTTAAACTTTACTAATGTCGTTGAGAACTCGAAACAAAACATCGGTTAACTTTTCTTTCTCATTTGAATCTTTAGGAAAACGAAGATAACCGACGAGACACGAGCGGCAATAACACCCTACTTCTACTGTACTTGTGTACTAAAACTTCTGCACCTTTAGTCGACAAACATTCCATCGAATATCATAACTTCGAAAATGGTTCATCGAATATTCGGTTCTCGTATTTAGTTTGTATAACAAAACAATGCAAGTAGTCATCGAAGAAACATGTAATAAAAATGATTTCTGACAATATTTATTAGTTCTATAGTTAGCACGAAGACGTGCCGCCCAGACTTACACTTAGCAAGGCCGGATTGCTTCTAGTTCAAGATTCATTGTCATTGTCGTCCGAAAACAAACCCTGATTAAATTAATCCTAAAAAATCGATTTACTCTCATTCATTACAAATAAAATCTAGTCGAGTCTCTAGTGTGACAAGATTCCAATTTTGACGATATTCAGGATGGATGTTCTTCCTAGTTTGTATCACTTCGTCTAAAAAGTAGCTGGTCTAATAAGCAACTGGTCTAAAAAGTCAGTAGTCTAAGAAGCAGCTGGTCTAAGTAGCAAGTGATCTAAGAAGCAAGTTATCTAAGAAGCCAGTGGTCTAAGAAGCAACCGGTCTGAGTAGCAAGTGGTTCAAAAAGTAACTATCCTTTTTCACATAGAAAGCCATCCTATTTTGATCTTGTTATTTGTTTGGGTTTTCTTTTTAACATCTGGAGGTATATCTGTTTGTGATCAGATAACGCCGATTCTATAATATAAAAGTTAAAACTGTCTTCGATTAGGCCTGTGTGAGACTGTGAACATGATCCAGGATAGTTTTGCATGTTGTAGTATCTCGGGTACAATAACTCTCAATAATTATGTTTATAAGAATGTAGCCAGAACTCTCAATTATAGTTTTATACTGCAGAGTTGGTTGGTAAATTGACAACAAGTCGATGTTGAAATCACCGAAGACGAATGATCTTTTATGTTCTTCAAGTTGCTGTTCGAATTTCGTAATAATATATCAAATTTACAAGGAAAATTTTAGCGGCTGAGATTGCTTGAGAATTATTAGTAGTTTAAGAGTAAATAGCAGCCTAAGGTATAAAATATACCTAAACTTGGAAGATTCCGTACACAATACGGAATCCTTAGAAAAATATTATTTGATTTTTTTGTAATGGCTACGGAACCCTATCCTGGGCGTGTACGACACGCTCTTGGCCGGTTTTTATTTTTTGATTTGGACCAGTTGCTTCTTAGACCGGATGCTTCTTAGAGCAGTTGCTTCTTAGACCAGTTGCTTCTTCGACCAGTTGCTTCTTAGACCACTTGCAACTTAGAACAGCTGATTTTTAAACGAAATTATATAACCTAGTTTTGCTAAAAGTATTTCAAATTGTAACTTTTCTGCTTGCACATATGATTTCGAGTTGATTTTCCATTTGTACTCAATGACAGTAAATAAAATAATGTCCATACTTAAAACTATATGCCTATCATGGAAACTGATCTGGCGGATGTCCATTATTTATACAATTGTCAGTCAACATATTCCTTTCGTATTTCAAAGCAGCCGATATAATCTCAGACTTAGCTAGATTCAAGAGAACTGGATTTAGACTTTTCAATATAGGCGCCACTCCGGCTAGAAAAGCGTCTACCGGATTAGGTTCTGGATTTTTAACTAAAACGTATTTGGGCTTTTTGTTTTTGCTCTTTTTCCCTCGGCCCTTTCTCTTTCTTTGGGAGGATTTGGCGGAGCGGAGGGAGCTACGGGAGGTGTGGGAGGAGTGCGAGGAGAGGGATATTGGGGCGGGGGAGGGGGGGAAGATCACTGAAGACGATGATGACGCCGAGTCTTTATGTTGTGACTCGGGTTCTGCGCCTGAAATGGGAGAATGTTGATTTAAATACATTTGCTTCAAATAAACCCCGTGTGGTGTCGGGTTAGAATTACAGCTGGGCTACTACGAAACTCGAAGCGAAGTTCGCATCGTACCGTCCCTCTCGCTCTCGTATTAAATAGTACAAGTGTCAGAGGGACCGCACCACACGAACTTCGAGTTTCCAGTTTCGTAGTAGCCCTGCAGCTCTCCATTTCTTCCGTGGATGTCGTAAGAGGCGACTGAGGATATAGGTGAAGGTATACCGTAGGCGACAGGCTAGCAACCTGTCACTATTGTACCGTTTTTGTCAAACTTTAAACCTAAAATTGCTAAAAGTGGCTCCGAAGCGGTAACGTTTCGTGTGCTCTGCCTACCCCATTTGGGAATACAGGCGTGACGTTTGTGTGTGTGTTTCAAATAAAAAACCGGCCTATACAACACTAGCTGGTGCCCGCGGGTTCGCCCCTGGTGTAGTTTTTTTGTTAATTTTCTAAATCTTCTTTTATATGAACCTTCTCCTGACAACAGCAAACACAACAAAAAAAAATATGTTGCTATTACAGAAAAGCATGCGAAAGTTGAAGAATTAGACATTAGCAAAAAAACGGCAAAACAATCACGTTTGTTGTATGGGAGCCCCCCTTAAATATTTATTTTATTCTGTTTATAGTATTTGTTGTTATAGCGGCCACAGCAATACATAATCGGTGAAAATTTCTAGTGTCTAACTATTACGACTCAAGAGATAGAGCTCTGTGACAGACGGACGGACGGACAGACAGACAGACAGTGGAGTAAATATATCATGGGTCAATCGACGCCAATTGACCTAGTCCCAAACTAAGCGAAGCTTGTACTAGGATACTAGGCAACGGATAAACATACTTAAATAGATAAATACATAACATCCAAGACCCGCGAACAAACATTCGTATTATTCATACAAATATCTGCCCCGGCCGGGAATCGAACCCTATACGCCCGAATAATAATACGGCTTTGAATGAAACTTGGCATGTGTGTTGGTAAGGCAGACAGGTGTTATGATTTAAAAAAAAAATGTTACCTAGGGTTACTTCATGGCTGGGGCTCTGAGCAGGGCTCCCGTGGCGCTCCGACGACGGCTCGCGTTCCATCTTCGTCGCGCTGTAACAGACAGACCGAACACTGAAAACAACCAAACTACCTGTCTTTTGAGAGCCACCACCATTATCATATCAGCTGTAGAAAGTCCACTGCTTTACATAGGCCTCCCCCATAGATCTCCAGTTGCTGCGGTCACAGTATACATAATAAAACCGGGCAAGTGCGAGTCGCACTCGCGCACCGAGGGTTCCGTACAAACCTGTAGGTAGTAATAGTAACTTTAAAATTATTAAAAATATTTTTATTATATGATGTAACTAAAAATTTACGGTTTTCGTAATTTTACTTTATCCGTGCTATAAGACGTTGCTTCGTACCAAATTTCAAGATTCTGAGTTCACGGGAATTACCCTGTAGGTTTTGATTCCCTTGCGAGTGTCGAAAATTTGCAGCATAAACGGCTGTATCTTTTGATTGCGTTGGCTTAGAAGTTTGATTTTTTCACAGCTCCAAGGGACAGTAGACCTGAGTATTTGATATAAATTTCAGCTTGATACCTCCACGCGTTCCTGAGAAAAAGGGTCTTGACAGACAGTCAGACGGACAAAAAGTGATCCTATAAGGGTTCCGTTTTTTCCTTTTGAGGTACGGAACCCTAAAAAGGAGCAGTATTCCGTCTCGGCAGCATCCTGGATATGATTACCTACGCCGGCCGGCTCGGTACACAAACGCGCGATAAGGATCGTTGAGTTTCTTGCCGGATTCTTCTCAACAGAGGTTTTTCCGAACCGGTGGTAGTTTTTTTTGACATTCATAAGTGCTTGTTATAGCCTAAATTGAATAAAGATATTTTGACTTTGAGGGCTGCCTACTCTACTAACTGTCTTCAGTTATGTATTTGATTTGACAATGTCACATGAAATTTAAAGTAGAGAAAGGATTATGAGAGATTTAATATTATGTATAATTCAAGGCTAGAGTGAATAGGCTGTTACTGAACCAGTGAGATACACCTTTGGCCTCATCTGCACTTAACATCAGGTGAGATAGAGGTCAATCCCGGTCAGTTTTATGTAAAAAAAAAATAGCTATTAGTGAGTGTACCAGGCCTTTACCTATTAGTGTGTACCAGGCCCTTAGCTATTAGTGAGTGTACCAGGCCCTTAGCTATTAGTGAGTGTACCAGGCCCTGAGCTATTAGTGAGTGTACCAGGCCCTTAGCTATTAGTAGGCTCGGCCTTACCAGGCGTGCGCGGCGCGCGCGCGCAGAGCCCTGAGGCGCGCGTCGCAGGCGGCCGGCTCGTCCAGCACCATCCCGAACAGCGTCCGCAGCGCGGCCGCGTGCCGCCGCGACAGCACCACCGGCAGCAGCGCGATGCTGTTCACGGCGTCGTCCGGCGACGTCGGGTCGAAGTACGGGCCTGGAAGGACATAACATGCTGGTTACCGACACAAGGTCACTGTGTAAAAGAAACAAATTAATCCTAATCCTAATTTCATAAGTGCGAAGGTATTCTGGACATACAGACCAGATAATCTATTTTTCAACCTTTTTCATGACACAATCCCTTTAGTATAAATAAAAATCGGTCATTTTAACTTATTCTCGGCCAAGATCGAGACCGAGACCGAGAATTTCTGCCAAGTTTCTTGCGGCGCATTCTTCTTGGCAATGATGGTCTTTCCGAAAGCGCTGGTAGTTTAAAAAAATGACGTGTAAAAGTACCATTGCGGCCTATTTACTGAATAAATCATTTGAATTTTGAATTTGAATAAATATATCCTCGGCCGAGACCAAGACACAAAAAATAAGTAAATTTGTTGGCTGTAGGGAGTAATATTTTATATGGCGAGGAATGCCAATACTCAAAAATATTAGCATTTCGCTCGTTACTCTTGTTAGCGGGTGTCAGTAAGTTGCAAGTACCAGACGCACGAGCCCGGGCGAGGCGACCAATCAAAATCCCAAGGATAGCTCGTGTCACCGGCACCGCGGTAAACAGCTCGCCGATATTTAAATTCAGTGACGCCGCGGAGTCTCGGTCACGGCGGCGAAACTGGACTGTTTTAGGCCGAAACCGAGACCGAGATCTCGGTCGCACCTTAATTATTAGTTGACATTTTCTTGATATTTTTTATTTTTGAAGAAAGTACCTAGTTTTCCCAGCAACTATGGGCTTCGCGACCCCCCCAGGGGGTCGTGACCCACACGTTGAAAACATTGGGATAGCCCAATGGTTAGACGCCTGACTATGAGGCTTGAGATATCAGGTTCAATTCTCGGTCGAGGCAGATTTTTCAATGAAAAATACAAATTTTTCCTCTCCAGTCTTAATATGTATCTAGACACGCGGGAAGCCGTGGTGGCCTAGTGGTTTGACCTATCGCTTCTCAAACAGAGGGTCGTGGGTTCAAACCCCGGCTCGTACCTCTGAGTTTTTCGAAATTCATGTGTGGAATTACATTTGAAATTTACCACGAGCTTTACGGTGAAGGAAAATCGTGAGGAAACCTGCACAAACCTGCGAAGCAATTCAATGGTGCGTGTGAAGTTCCCAATCCGCACTGGGCCCGCGTGGGAACTATGGCCCAAGCCCTCTTGTTCTGAGAGGAGGCCTGTGCCCAGCAGTGGGACGTATATAGGCTGGATGATGGATGATGATGAGACACGCGGGAGCGTGTCAAGCCAAGTCCAAGCTAACAGAGCTGGCGAGCAGCACCGTGTGTAATTTTACCCGAACCATTTGGAGCCACTTTTGACCCCCTCATAACTCAAAAACTATTTCACATAAACATGTCAAATTTGGCTCATTTATTGAATGCGAGCACTCGTATATGCTCCACATTTCATAAACACTCCTCAAACGTTATTGGATTTTTTGAGTGATTTTTTTAAACCCAGCCTGGTACCAGGCTTCCCTACCTGCCTCCCCTCGCATGTGCAGCGCAGCGCGCAGCTTGGGCGGCTCGCCGGCCGCCTCGATATACATCACGACCGCCGCATCCCGCCCCGGCTCCGCGTTTGTCAACACGTGGACCACGCTCTTCAGAGGGATGTGGACGGTGACTTCCCGATGGTCCGAGAGGCGCGGCGCAGGGATCGAGACACCGTCGGAGGATATGCGGACCTGGTAGAAATAGATGAATTACGATATAAAGTAGATTATTAATTATTATTAATTCCTCTTAATGGCGGCCATAAGGCTTGGGCCAATGTCAGTTAAATTAAAGATAAATATATTCTTCTTATTCACGTTGTACGGTGATTGTAGTTTTTGCAACTTGATAGCAAAATTCCAGAAACCACGCGGAGACAACTTGCGCATTAAAAAATGTCAGACACGAGAGCAATATAGAATTTTGTGATCACTGTTCACTGTTAAGGTTAATCGCCGCATAAAACACTATCAAAATTATACTTCAACTAGCCAAAGAAACAGAAATAGCAAAATTAGATATTGTCTACATCCGCCATGTTCGAATGCTACAAATCGAATCCTATAAAGTAGATGTGTGAAGTAACAGTCAGTTGATACTATTATTTTTAATAACCTACCTAACCACCAAAGCTAAAAAAAGTTGAAAAATCCTCTTGTCATTTCAAAGCTCAGTATCTAAAAAATTTGCTTATTTTTGATGACATGGGGGCCGGGGGTCTTGATGGTGCTTATGTCAATAATTTTTATTTTTTTTTTTTTTTTTTATCAAAATGTATTAGGTTTTAATTGAAGCAAGTGTGGCTACCCTACTTGTCTAAGCTTGATAGTGAAAAGTGAAAAATGAAATAACAATAAAGAAGCCTAAATAGATTTAAAAATATATATACCAATGTTTACCTATGCATAGACATGTTCTAATTTAATTTAATTTTAATTTTAGTTTCAATAGTTTAATTTAATGTGGGTAATTTAAATATGGGTTACCAAAATGACCTGAAATAAATGATTTTTATTTTATTTTATTTATAGGCGGGGGAGTAGAGTTTTGCTGAATTTCGCTGACAAGGGGAAGGGGGTTAAAAATTACTAAAATTCTACTTGCATAATACTTGATTGACCCCAAGTACAAATGGGGCCTTTTTCGGGTTCCGGAGCCAAAATGGCAACAACGGAACCCTTATAGTTTCGCCATGTCTGTCTGTCTGCCTGTCCGTCCGTCCCTGGCTTGGCTCAGGAACTATCAATGCTAGAAAGCTGTAATTTGCACGGATACACTTATATGTAAACTATGCCGACAAAATGGTACAATAAAAAATTTAAAAAAAATTTTTTTTAGTGTACCTCCTATCTAGACGTAAAGTGGGGTGTCTTTTTTTCTCTAAAGGTAAAGGTCTCCTAAGAGCATTTTCGCATAGCAGCAAGGGATCTAGTAGCTGCCCTTGCTGCCCCATCTCAACTTTCCACCCTGTATAAAAATATATGATCTCTGACTTCTCTTCGGAATTGGAATGTATCAATGAGTGTCTTATAAATTTGTTTTGAATCCTTTCTATACTAATGTGCACAAGATAAAACAGATTCCAAATGACGATAGAGAAGTAGGCTTGGATCCTTGAAATCTTTGGATTGGCGGAATATAAATCCCAACATTTGGTATGTTGTTAAGTACTATATTATTAAAATTATCTCTTACCACCCCCTGTGGCTTGAAGAAGTACGAGCCGATCATGATGAAGCGGCATGACAGTTTGACCTCCGTCTCGTTGTTGGGGCTCTGCGGCATCGCTTCATCTGCAATAATAAGCTCTCCAGTACTCTGTTCTACATGTTCTGTTTACATTTCAAATGGTATCTAATGTGGTGTTGGAACACAAATATTCAAATAAATAACTTAATGTAATGCAAAACGGGATATTAAAATAAATGACATTTAAATCTTTTTTTTATGGCTTTCACTCTTGCTCTTTTTTTTTTTTTTTTAGTAGCCTATTTTTGTGTCCCACTGCTGGGCAAAGGCCTCTCCTCTCTTGCTCCACTCTTGCCTATCAAAGGCGAGCTCCCGCCATCCCACATTATAGGCATCTAAGTCGTTCCTCCATCTCCTCTTCGTCTGCCTCTATTACGGTATCCGTCACTAGGGACCCATTCCGTAACAATTTTGGCCCCATTCTGTCTTAGCAAGACTTATTTTTATGTGTAAAAAACATTATTATCTGTCGAAATACAAGGAAGATATGACAGAGTGAAGTTTGCATTCCATCTTTACAACTCGGTTTTAATTGGTGAAGATATATTTGAACAAATAAAAAAATGTCTAAAATATATTGTGTGTGTGAATATACCTAATGACTTTGCAAATATCTATATCAATGAATCATGTTACATTATTTTTCAGGTAACAGAATAACAATAACAGCTACCGTTGTAGTGCCAAAACAGTACAGTAAAGGGTTGAAGCCTTTTTTCAAATCATGTAAGGCTGATAAGTGCGAGCAAAAAATTAGAAATATCGATAATCATTTGGCCAGATAACAAATACTGTAATATCAAAAGTACCTAAACATGTGCTAGATCGGCCCTGTAACTTGCTTGAGTTACAGTTTACAGTAGCTAAGTGTGTAACAAAGTATACCGGCGAAGAGTATATTCGATGGAGCAATGCTAATTAGCATTCATAAAATATCGCTATTTGGCCGATTATTTCGTCGTGCTTACTATAATAGTGTATAATAAACCTTCTGGCTTGCGAATGGACCATCTGATTAAGATACTTGTAGCATAAAATAAGGGAAATTTGTACCGTGGTGCGCCTCGGTGTCCGCATCTAGGTCGAAATTACCAGGAAACATTTGCGGCATTACGTGATGCTGCGTCACATTAAAGCATCTATTTAAATCAAACAACACTAGAAATAAACAAGTTTTTAGGAAAATAACTATGGTTTCAGATAATCAATGATGTTTTCAATACAATACAACGCAAAATGCCGTGCAAGCGAAGCGGACGGAACGATACGTATAGACATAGACCTATAGGATAGCAACTCATCAGACACTTGACACTTGTCATGAGTGACAGTGTCAACGTGACATTTTGGAATTTTTAAACTTTAACATGGCCTTGAGATGAAGAAATCATACAGCCAAAAGTCAAGAAATTTATAATAAACGTAAAACAGCAGTGCTTGCACTGTTGTGTTTCGGCGTGGAGAGTTAAGTAAAACAGCCGGTGAAATTACTGGCACTTGAGGTATCCCTCTAGGTTGGCAACGCATCTGCAATCCCCCTGGTGTTGCAGGTGTCTATGAGGTGGTGGTGGGCAACAGGAGACCCACTTGCTCGTTTGGCATCCAGTCGAATAAAAAAAAAGTATTAAACGTTCACACGAAGTTTTTATATTTCTACAAAAGCGAATAGTCCTTTTTTCCTCTGAGATTAAAGCTGACATTGTGTTATCTAGATTGTCAGACTGTTATCTTACTCTATGGTTTGTCTGCTATTAACAATCAGCCAGTTACAACGTTACCACGTTACAACAAACCCGCGAACCGAAACAAGAATGTCTAAGGTCTCTAATATTTTTTTTCGGAAATCTTCCAAAATGGGTCCAATTAAAATACTATTTAAAGACAAACTGGCAGCTTTCAACTTAAAAACGTAAGCATCCATTTCAATTTTTTTTAAATTAAAAACGCAAACGATTTACTTAATGTGTTGTGAAACTAAAACACGTTAATGTGTAATATACCTTACAGTCTAGAAATTATAATAGAAAATCGAAGAGTGAAAAGTGAGATGTATTACTTTCATCTATCCTTAACAAAAACTTACGAATTTGCGGCGAGGCCATAGTTCGAAAATCTACGTTCGAATCGTATCGTCCCTCTCGCTCTCGTATTAAATAGTATAAGTGTAGAGGCACCGAACGACACGAACTTCGAGTTTCGTAGTAGCCCCTGCTGCAGTTTGTTTATTTATTACAACTAGTTGTTGGTGACTTGACTTCGTCTGCAAAGTATTTATTTATCACATGCCCGCGGGAACCATATAATGGGCTAGTGTTTAAAAAAAAAATTTAGTTTGGATACTTATTTTTTTTTATTGATGATATCCGCATAGAACTAAGGTTACCGATGATCACACGCGTGCAAAGTCGCGGGCTGACACTACTCATTCATTAATACGCCTTAAGCCGAGTTTAGACTTGCAAGAAAAATCACGCAAGTTGCATTACCGTAAAGGCCGAGGCCGTAAAGTAAAGCCAACGAGTTTGTAGTGGTTAATGGAGCGCC
>NC_133499.1:752118-797952 GCF_025370935.1 Choristoneura fumiferana | reverse complement strand
GTGTAGTAGCATACAGTATAACATACAAGCTTACTCGGTTGCAATGCCTGTTGCAGGGCCTTTTTAGGGTTATTAAGACTCCGCTGTCAGTCTGTCACTGCTATCTCTTGAGTCATAAGTTAGGTGTACACTTAAAATTTTCACAGATTATGTATTACTGTGGCGGCTATAGAGATGGGTAGATCCGGATCTGAAGATTCAAAAGAGTCCTCAAGCGTATCCAAATCCCTTAATGACTCCTTTCAAATCTTATCGACTCCGGAGTTACTAACTCCGACCAAGTCCGGCCGGATCGAGCGGCTCGTGATCGCCGTCACACTCACTCGCTCTACTTTCGCTCTCGGCTCATCGGATTACGTTTGGTCGGGCGCTGAGTGAGCCGGTACCTACGTCGGTACTCGGACTACTCGCTCGGTTATATTGAAAGAAATTAGATATAATTAAAACACCAATATAATATAACCGGAGCGGGCTACGCAGTTAAAGTAGCTCATATTTCAAAAATACACAATTTAGAATTTTTCAATTTTCAACATCAAAAGGACGAAACGAATCGGTACTTCAGTTCAGTACCGACCGAACCGAGCCGGGTCGGATCGGCCATAGATAAATTAATAATCGCTCGAAAGAACCGGAGTCAATAAAGGAGTCGGATTCAATAAGCGGATTCGGTACCGACACCGGAGCTGGATCTAGTGAGTCAGATCACTTCGCGGAGTTGAGATTACCCATGTCTAGGCGGCTATAACAACAAATACTAAAAACAGTAAAATAAATATGTAACGGGGCTCTCATACAGCAAACGAGATTATTTTACAGTTTTTTGCTTGATATTAATAAATAACGGCAACAGGTAGATGCTTGAAATATTCACAGAATCTTTAGTTGTATAATCACAAAAATAATTAGTTGAATAAAAATGAAATAAATATTTAAAGGGGGCTCCCATGCAACAAGCTTGTTTTTTTTGCTAATGTATGTCTAATGTTGTATAGATAATGGTACGGCACCCTTCGTGCGCCAGTCCGACTCGCACTTGGCCTGTTTTGTTGTTGATGTATGTGTGTGTGTGTACTGCGCCAACGGTATCAGCGATTTTTGTAAAAATAATATTTTTTGTCATTTGTAAGACAAAAAATATTTACATAATTTTTATAATTACAAATGTGATGAGATGAAAAATATTGAATGCCGCACGGGCGGTACTGGAATTACGAACATCGACTCATTAAAGCCCTCAGTCTTCGATTTCCGGCTTCTATAGACTCGTTTTTAATTTCTTACTTACCGCCCGTTAGATACAATACAATGTACTATTTATTATAAATGTATTTTTTTTCCCGCCACTGTGTTATTGTGACAAAGATCTGGCTGGGGGATTAGGCACTTGTCCCACCGCCGACGATGAGCGAGTAACTAGAAACGAGTGGGTGAGCAGCGAGAAGCGAGTGTAGTTTTGCCGCTGGCTGTAAGCAAGTGTTGGAGTGCGACGGGCGATTACTCGCTCCACTCGACTCGCTCGTGCGGGGCGGCCGCCAAGCTGACATCGCTGAGCGAGTATCTATAGCTCAGCGAGTTTTATAGCTCTTGTCGCTGCGACAATAGTACATTGTGTCTTAAGGGCGGTAAATAAGGAATTACGAACGAGAGTCTATTAGAAGCCCGAAGTCGAAGACAGGGCTTTAATGAGTCGATGTTCGTAATTATAGTACCGCCCGTGCGACATACAATGTTTTTCATCACATTTGCGAGTAAAATTTTATATTTCTAAAAGAAAAAATATAATTGTTCCAAATATTGGCGATACCTTAGGCTGCGCTCTTACCGACTGCCTTAAAATAACTAAAAAGACAAAAATAATTTGATCAAGCAGTGTAATCACGACTTGAATGGTTCCCGACTGTTGAACTTTAACTTACCCCTTTTTAGTTTTTAGGGTTCCGTAGCCAAATGGCAAAAAATGGAACCCTTGTGGATTCGTCATGTCTGTCTGTCCGTCCGTATGTCACAACAACTTTTTTCCGAAACTATTAGAACTAAACTGTTGAAACTTGGTAAGTAGATGTATTCACCGCATAAAGATTTCGCTCAAAAATAGAGAAAAAACCCAGTAAATTTGGGGGTTCCCCATACGTGTGGAGTTTGGAGTATCTATGGATAGGGCTTCAAAAATTATATTGAGGTTTCTAATATAAAACTAAAAAATATATACTTTACCATGCAAACTTCCACCGAAAATTGGTTTGAACGAGATCTAGTAAGTAGTTTTCTTTTAATACGTCATAAATCGTAAAGTAAAGGAAACTTTATATTATGTTACTTGATGCTACGGAACCCTTCACGGCGAGTCCGACTCGCACTTGGCCGCTTTTTAAAGGTTGAGTTTATGATATTCAGTTTCATTTGGCTACGGAACCCTAAAAACGACGAATGCTCGATGTTCTGCTGAAGTTTATCAGGACCTTAAGTTCGTTGTTTACAATTAACGCTAATAATGCGAATTAAAAAACAACACAGCTCACAATTAACATTATTTTAATTAGTTTCATATAGTTTCAATGAATAAATATCGCCAAAATAAAATAAATGATTTAGATACGTATTTACAGATTGTGAAGATCACTATTGGCTTAAAAATATTCCTTGTTTCTAAAACATATATAGTATTGAAAAAATAAATTATAAAATTAACAATAGTCGTGAATGCGAAAATTAATTAGTAAAATATTTTTCAAGGTTCATATCTCGACAATCTCTTAGTTCCAATGTACGACGCTAGATGGCGTTATAAGTTGACGTCACCTCATCTACTCGACACTAGGCATGGCGCCAGTCTCGTTAGCGTGATGCAACCGCCGGTGCTGAGTGAGCGTGTTGTTGCGGGTGAACTGCTTGTGGCATGTGTCGCAGGAAAAGCGCTTCTCTCCGCTGTGGGAGCGGCGGTGGCGGGTTAAGTCGCCGCTTAGAGCGAACCTGGAAAAAAGATCCGATTTACTTAAAACTCGAAATTACATTACTGATACATACATACGTACACAAAATCACGCTTCTTTCCCAACGGGGTAGGCAGAGACTACATCCTTCTTGCTACGATTCTGGCATACAACCCTCGCTTCTCTACATTCATCAATCTTTTCATGCATGCAAGTCGGTTTAGAGTACTCCTGACCCGACCTTTCTTCAGAACGTCCCCGATTTGATCGTGGTACGTTCGTCTAGGCCTTCCTCTCCCAACGTTCCCATTCACGCTCGTCTACACCTACATTACAGATGGACCACGAATACGTGTTACAAAATAACCAAAATACATACAGGCTCTCAGATTTACACGCATACATTTTATTATTATAAACCCCGCAAACAAAATATCCTCGGGCTTAACGAGAAGGGATGTAGGTTATTCTATCCAACACTAGATGGCGCTAGTTGTTGCTCTGTTGGTTAACATTTGTTACAAGTTATTCTATCCGACTCTAGATGGCGCTTCTAGTTACTGTTGGTTAGCATTCGTCGCAAGTTATTCTATTTAACACTAGATGGCGCAAGTTACCGTTTGTCGCAGAGCGGGCAGGCATGCGGGCGCGGCGCGGCGTGCGCACGCGCGTGCCGCAGTAGGGCTGCGCGCGCGCTGAAGCGGCGCCCGCACGCGCACGCCAGCGGCTTGGACAGGTCCGGCGGCTCGGGGCTCGGCTGGCCATTACAATATATCACTCAGAAAGGGTTCTCTACTATCGTTGTAAATATCATGATCTGTGGCGGTCTGTTTACGGTTTGTGCTAGTGGCGCCCCCTGCGCAGAGCTTTGCCTGATATTCCCTATTGGAAATGCTCGAAGTTCTGTTACAAGTAAATGCTCAAATTTTATTAGCACCTTAGCGAAATCTTTTCATAAACATGACTCTTAAAATCGGCTTGTTGCTGGTTGCCCGACTGCCCAAAGGAGGGTTATTGCTGACATGTTCCTGTCGGCATTCTACAGACGTAGACGACCTTATTCCACCTGATCCTTTCTTCCACAGGTCGACCAGAAGTAGGCGGGGTCTCCACCCTTACGTTGTCAGTATTCCCAAAATCCGCACAAAGCGTTTTCGCTCTTCCTTCATCAACCGCACAGCAAAGGAGTGGAATTCTCTGCCTGCGACTGTTTCCTGAACACTACAATTTGGCCGCTTCAAGTGTAGGGTGAATGAGCATTTACTAGGCAAGCGCGCTCCATCGCAGGCCTCATCCTCGCTTTCCATCAGGCGTGATTGTGGCCAAACGCAAGCCTATACTGTATAAAATAAATGTAAAGAAATCAAAAAACCCGACTGCCAAAACTAAAAGGAAGAAAATAAGTCTAGTGGTCTAGAACTCTGTTAAGTAGCTAATTTAAAGTTCAACAGTCGGGACCCATTACTAAGAGTTTTTGAGCGTCACGATTCAAATAACTTTAAATTAGCTACGTAACAGAGTTCTAGACCACTAGACTTATTTTCTTCCTTTTAGTTTTGGCAGTCGGGTTTTTTGATTTTTTAATTTAATGTTTTATTTTACACTTTTTTGATATTTATGTGAAAACGGTAGATTAAAAGTATTATAACCCATATATATTTAGAATGGGCTAATTATTAGCTGTCATTTGATACCCATATTGCTACAATACAACATTTTTTTTCATTCCTCCGCCATATTTTTTTTCGCAGGCGCCATATTGAAATATTATATAGCCTATGTCACTCCGACAGTTACGACAAATCCAACGATACTTCATATGTAATCCGTCCAGCCGTTTACATACCCACATACATACATACATACGCTCGAAAAACACAACCCTCCTTAGGGCAGTCGGGTAAAAAATAAAATGCTTCCACTTACCTTACTCTCGTGAACCCGTTTGTGCTTGTTCAAACTGCTATTCGTATAAAACTTTTTCTCGCACACATCACAACCGTGTCTCCTGTCTCCATTATGTATCCTCATATGGCTATAAAAGTTGCTGCTTGTCGCAAACTGTTTGTAGCAAATATCGCATAGGAACTGTTTGCTACCCGTATGTATACGCTTATGACTTTTCAAAGTACTATTGCTGGTAAATTTTTTACTACACACATTGCATGAAAACGGTCGTTCACCTGTATGATTCCTTTCGTGTATAGTCATTGCGCTTCGTTGAGTGAACGATTTATCACAGAATTTACAAGCATACGGCTTGACAATGCTATGTACTTTCTTATGATTCAACAAGGTGAAACTACGCGCGAATTTCTTGCCACAAATGTCGCAGGAGTACGGCAATTCGCCTGTATGTATACGTTGATGTTTTATTAACACACTTTTTTGTGTGAAATGTTTATTACAAAATTCACAAGCGAAGGGTCTGACGCCTGTATGTATGAGCATGTGTCTAATCAAATTGCCATTGCTGTTAAAATGTTTTTGACATATATCGCAGAAGCCAGGCGTTTCGCCATTATGGATTTTCGCGTGCGCTTTATAATACGATTTAGTTTTAAATTTCTTATTGCATTTCTTACATGTCCAACGTTTCTTCGCTTTTTTAGATTTTGCTTTATTATCAATTGGATCTGCCGCATTTCCGTTTATAACATTGTTTTCTTCTTTAACTGCTACAATTTCATTATCGCTTAAATTAACATTATCCGCTTGTGTACATTCATGCTTGTAAAATTCATCACTGGTGGAATGCCACGAATCGCAATTCCCACACCAATATGGTTTAGTTTCACACACTATTTCCTTTTTATTAATATCACAAGCTACATCTGAATCCACATTATCATCAAATTGCACGCTATCTTCATTATAATCATCTGTATCACATATTTTAGGCTTTTCATCATTCACATCCCCTAATGCATCTTTACTAACATCTTCATCCAGCATTTCTTTCCTACCGTCTTTGTATTTTGCAGTGGCTCTATTTCTAACTTTCTTGTGCACCCTTTTCAAATGGTTGTCCAATGTAAAACTCCTCGCAAACTTCTTCAAACAAATCTCACATGTATAAGGCAATTCACCAGTGTGTACTCTCTCATGCTTCACCAGAACGCTTTTCTGCGTGAACCTCATCTCACAAAAGCTGCATGGGAACGGTCTCTCCCCCGTATGGACTAGCATATGCCTCGCCAAATTAGCTTGAGTCTTAAACTCTTTACCGCAAACTGTACACGTCCTCCCCTTCTCCGAATGTACCTTCATATGTTTCTCTAAATTTGTAAAATTTGCAAAAGTTTTCTGACACATTTCACAAGAGAACTCCTTTACCCTGGTATGTATTTGCATGTGTGTGTGCCGGTAAGCTTTATTCTTGAATGTTTTGTTGCACAGTTCGCACGTCCAGCTTTCCGGTGGGATTTGTGTTTTTGGTTTCAATTCTTTGACATACTTTTCGCCGTGGATCCTTAAGTGACAGGCTAAGGTGAAACTACGAGAGAACTTCTTATGGCATATGTTGCAAGAGAATGGGGTTTCGCCCGTGTGTATCCGTATGTGTTTGATTAGAACTGATTTTTGGGTGAACCTGGAACAAAAGGTTTTAGTAAATTAAAGAAAGAGATTTTTTTCGGTGCCGTCAGTACCACCACCGTACTGTAAGACTAAGGGGCTATTTCACCACCCATTGATTAGTTTTATTTGACGGATAAATGTGATGCCGTCTCCGTCTATTCGAACAAAACAAAAAGAGACGGCATCACATTATCCGTCAAATAAATTTAACCAATGGTAACAATAACCTAACCAACAAAAAGTTGGAAAACCCCCGACATTATCTCTTCAAAGTTCAATATCTCTTAAACAGCTGAACCGATTTTGATGAAACAAGTCTAAGAACCATCGTTAGAAATAAAAAACCGCATTCAAATCGGTTCACCCGTTTAAGAGGTACGGTGCCACAGACAGACACACAGACACACATAGCGCTCAAAGTAATAACACCCCTCTTTTTGCGTCGGGGGTTAATAAAACTAACTTATGTGGTGACACGACAGGATACCAAAAAGGGTCTCCACTCAGCATGTGCCACACGTTTTGTTTATTGAACTAGGATGTTAATTAATAGCCCTAGTTCGAATGCAACGTTTCAGAGACTCAATGAGGGCTACCGTTTTCGCGCTCACCAGTTGGCGCCACTGTAGACAAAGGTCCAGCCTGAAGTATAGTGGTTAGTTTGTTATTACGGGCGTGAAAACAACATTTATATTTAAATTATATTTCATCATCATCATCATCATCATCACCCGAAGACGTCCACTGCTGGACACAAAGCCTCCCCTTAGAACGCCACAATGAACGACAAACTTGCCACTTGCATCCACCGGTTCCCGCCACTCTCACGATGTCGTCAGCCACCTGGTGGAGGCCTGCCAACGCTTCGTCTTCCGTTCGTGGTCGCCACTCGAGGACTTTCCCCCCCAACGGTTATCTGTTCTTCGAGCGATGTGGCCTGCCCATTGCCACTTCAATTTGCATATTTTTTCCAGCTATGTCAGTGACTTTAGTTCTTCGACGAATTTCCGTATTCCGGATTCTTCGCGCAAAGAAACTCCAAGCATAGCTCTCTCCATAGCTCGTTGCGTGACATTTGAAAGCCTCTCTAAAGGCCAACAATGTTAAGGACCACGTCTCAGCGCCATAAGTCATCACTGGCAACACACAACTGGTCGAAGACTCTAGTCTTCAGGCACTGCGAATATTGGACGAGAAAGACATCACGAAGTTTCCCGAAATTATATTTAATACAGTAAAATCGTGCCAATAAAAATATCGAGCATGCCACAGTGTTTGCGTAGTTCCGTTTTGTTCGGAAACAAGGGAGGACAAAGGTTTCCGAAAGACAAAACTGTCTCAAAACAAAACACAGAAAATTCATTGCCCCGTTCGTTACATTAATTTCAGGTATTGCCAAATATTACAAATTATTTTTTTTTTTTTTTTTTTTTTTTTAATATGGCTTTCACTCTTGCTGTTTTAGCAAGACGTATTTTGCCAATGTCGATGTTGAGACATTACGCACATGAGGAGAATGTTCGGTTTATGAAATTTTGATTTTGGAGAAGGAACAGATAGGAGACCTAAAACAAATAACATATGTTATGGACGGCACACGGACGCGTGACTTTTTTTTTTTTTTTTTTTAACAGGGAAATGAAGACTGTTAAACATGCTAACATAAAAGGAAGTAGTGGAAAGGAAAAATAAAATATAGAAACATGCTGTAATTTTACTACAACTTAATGTTGTGACTCAGTATAAATTTGATTAAAATTTTTGTCAAGGAAGAATCTAAAAGAGAAAGAAGTGTCGGAAAGTTAATAGGACGCGGAACATCCTTAGGCAACACGTCATACAGAGAATATGTAAGTTTACCGCAATTAAAAAAAATGTGCTCAAGAGTTCCTTCGTCTAGACCGCATTCGCACAAGGAGTTATCCCGCACCCTAATTTTATTTAAGAACACCGGAGTACAGACATGACCCAAACGGAGTCGGCATATGGTAGAAGTGACCCATTTATTCGCAGAGCGGAAACGATAAAACCACGGTTTTCGAGGGATTAACGGTTGAATGTTCCCGTAGTGTCGTCCTTTCTGGAGTCTGGAGAGGCTCCACATATTCTGCCAGGAGATCCTCAAGTCAACTCGAGCGGACATCGTTAGGTCTGATGGTAAGATGGTGTTATATTCCTGGCAACCGATTTCGATGGATTCTCTTGCCCATGCGTCCGCTCTTCATTACCTACTATGCCGCAGTGGCCCGGAATCCATGCAAGTGTAACATCTAGTCCTTTTAACTTACAACGGTATAGAGACTCTTTGATTTTCAAAATAATTGGATATTTGGTTTTCATTTTAAAATGGTTACCAACAATTGCTTGTAGGCAGCTTTTGGCGTCGGAAAAAATTAATACTTTTGAGATATTATGGGATTTCGAAAATTTGATTGCTTCTAAAATGGCTATGGATTCCCCAGTGAAAACAGATGACTGAGTTGGGCCTTTCTGAGTCAAGACAATTTGGTATTTGGGAATCCATACCGCTGCTCCTACGTGACCATTAGGGTCTAGCTTAGAAGCATCTGTAAAAATGAGTAACCAATCTTGCCATTCTTCCAATTTTTTATTAAATTGAATATTAGCCGCTGGGTTATCCTTGTCAATGCCAAAATCAAGGATAACATTGGGGGTGTAAGTTAAAGACTCATAGTTGACCTCAAAGATAGGGTTAGAGCTGGAGGTGTATATCGGTGACGAGAGGTTTTTTAATTTGGAGTACGAAACAATATACCTTGGTGTCTCCTTATGTGACCAATATGCATTTTCAGATACTTCCAGAGAAAGCGCCTCTAGTCGAGGTAGAAGGGGATGATTAGAGATAGAACAAGCTTTGAAGATGAAGCGGTCTGCCAAGTACTGCCTACGGAGGGACAGGGGAGGATCCAAGCATTCGACCTGCATAGCATTTTTTGGTGAGGATTTCATAGCACCTAGAGAAATTCGAAGGCATTTAGCTTGAATCAGATCCCACTTCTTAAGTGCGTTTTTGTTACAGGGTTCTATCACCATAGAGCCATAGTCGATCTGGCTACGGATAACTGCGTTGTATACGAGCTTTTGGCAGTATGGATGGGCGCCCCACCAGACCCCAGAGAGAGCTCGAAGAACATTGATACCCTTTTCACATTTTCCAGTCACATATTCCAAATGTGGTACACCTGTCATTCTAGAGTCTAAAAAGACTCCAAGGAATTTCACAAAGTCCTTGCAAGGAATGACGTCTCGATCATATTGAATTTGAATGTTGGGTATGAATCTACTTCGCGTGAAGGTAACTATGCTACTTTTAGATGGAGATAGAGACAGTCCATGATCATCAAGCCAAACCTTGAGATAACTGAGCGCTTCATTAAGTTTTGAAGATGCAGCATCAGTTGACTGCGAGCCCGTATAAAGCACCAGGTCGTCGGCATACTGAAGAATACTACAGAAGGGGGAGACAGATTGTTCCATATCATACGTATATAAACTATAAAGAAGAGGGGAGAGCACCGAACCTTGAGGGAGTCCCTGCCATAGGGTAAGGGGAGGATGGAAACTATTGCCGGATCGAATTTTAATGGTGCGTCCCATGAATAACTTACAAACAAAATGAACTATCCTCACAGGAATACTCAGCTGGAGCATTTTTGCTCTGAGCACCGGAAGAAGAACATTGTCGTATGCGGCGGAGACATCTAAGAAGCAACCTACAAGATGTTTTTTTTTGGAAAGGGCCAATCTAATGTCCGAGGTTAATATGCTTAAGCTGTCCATGGTGCTTTTTCCTTTACGGAATCCGAACTGGGAGTTAGCGAGTAAATTATTTTTTTCAACAAACCATTCCAGCCTATTCTTAATTAAATGTTCAAATATTTTACCAATTGTTGCAGAAAGGGCAATTGGTCGATAGGAGTTGGCATCTTGAGGGTTCTTGCCTGGTTTGAGCATTGGAATTACAATTTGTGTCATCCATGACTCAGGGATTTCCCCAGTCACAAAAAACAAATTGAAAAGGTTTAACAGATGTTCCTTTGAAAAGCGGTTAAGTTTCTGGATAAAGATATAAGGAATGCCATCTTCTCCGGGTGAACTGTTACGAAGACCGTCCAGTGCCAACTCAAGTTCCGGGAATGTGAAGGGTTCGTCGAGGGGTCCTAGTTCAGCAGAAGGAGGAGATGGGTTTATGCAAGATTCCTCAGGAACCGATGAGGGAGCTAATTTACCCGCGAACTCCGCCAACCAGGAAGGAGGATTATGAGGGGTTGACCAGTCAGATCGGAAAGAGCCTCTGAATCTTTTAATACTCTTCCATACCAGCGATGGCGGAGTTCTAGGGTTGAGATTTTCGCAAAATCCCTTCCATCCTTTCTTTTTAGCTTTCTTTAGGAGGCGCTTAGTGTGAGCAGAGATTTTTTGGTAGGCGACGAAATCTTCGGAAAGACCGGAAACATTGAACTTACGTTCGGCGTTATCCCTTTCTTTAACCGCCGCCGTGCATTCTGCATCCCACCAGGGAGGTGAAGGGACTTTGCTGCCAAGAATTTTTTTCTTCGGGACGTACTTATCGGCTGCCTCTATCAGTATCGATTGGAATTGGAAGTATTGTTCAAAAGGGTTTGAAAGGTTGGAGTCCAGCTCTTTTAATTTTTTTTCCACATAATAAGAGAAGCTAGGCCAATCTGCTTTATCCAACCTATATTTAAGGAGTGGTTGGGGAACAGGTGAAGGAAGAACGGAGGATGGCTGGGAGATAATAATGGGGAAATGATCACTTCCGAATGACTGTTTCAGCACCTGATATGATAGCGAACACGAAAGATTAGGAGAGCTAGCAGACAAATCTAGCACCGAGTTAGGGTTTTGTCCAGGATAAACTCGGTGGGTGGGGGAGCCGTCATTGATGACTACGACGTTAATGTCATCAAACAGATCCAAGAGGAAAGACGAAAATATGTCACTGTGTGATGAGCCCCAAGAGGTATTATGGCTATTGAAATCACCTAAGATGAGGAGAGGAGGAGGGACCGAGAACAGGATGGTAGAAAGATCAGGTATTAGGTTGATATTTGGATGCGGAATATAAATTGATACAAAATTTATTCCCATGATATTAGCCGCAACTGCGTTAATTTCATGAGAGTGGGGAGGGAGGGGGATTTGAGAGAAAGAGTAACCTCTTTTAATGAACAACGCACAACCAGCACGTCCATCATCGCGGTCTTCCCGAAGGCACGAGAAGCCCGGGATCCTAAAACGGGAACCCGGTCTCAACCATGTCTCCGAAATGGCCGCCACAGATATAGAGTGCTCGTTAACGAGGTTTATTAAATCTGGTTTTTTAGGGATGATGCTACGACTATTCCATTGAAGAAAGTTGGCCTGGGGGGCCATTGGAGAAGGATAATCTTTCAGCTAGCGAAACCATTAATGGGGCAACGTCGGGCGGTAAACAATCGCTCCATTTGGCGATTATATTGGTGAGGAGTTTGAATAATAGTTCCATAAGATCGTCATTGGGCGTCTCAGCTGGCATCCGCCGAGATGATAAGACGTATCCATTAGGAACCTGAGATTGGGGGGTCGAGATAATTTCTTTATGAGCTTGCCGGTCATAGCCGGGAGACAGGGGGGTCCTTGGTCTAATTTTACGAGTGACCGTCTTACGGTATGAAGTCGAGGGAGGCGATTGAGGAGGCAAGGAAGAGTGACCAGGAGGGGGAGGTTGCCAAGAGGGACTGGAAACTGGTTCAAAAAAAATCTTAGCTACGTCGGCGTAAGGGCGACGTACGGCCGGGAAGCGAGAGGAGGCTTCTTGGTAAGAGATACTGTGCTCCGACATTGCTAGTTTAATAGATTTTTGCCTACAATATTCAGGGCAACGTTGGTCTGTAGCAAAATGATGACCTGAACAGAAGAAGCAAGTCACTTGCTCAGCGGCGACGTTGCAACCTTCGCCTGGGTGTTTTTGGGCACACTTAAAACAACGAGCATCAGATCGGCACTGGGCCTGTATATGACCAAACCTCAAACATTTTCGGCATTGAATTGTCGGTAGCACATACACTTCGACCTTCAACGACGTATAAAAAGCGAAGATTCTGTCTGGAAGTTTTTGACCTTCAAAAGTCACTACGACAGTTTGAGTTGGTACCCAGGATGGAGGTCCTCCCTCATTGGTTACCTTACGTTGGAGGCGCCGGGCTTTAAGGATTTTACCCTGTCCGTCTTTAAGGTCGGTAGCGTCCACAAATTCTTCCATTGACCAGTCAACTGGTACACCACGGATCAATCCCATACGAGAAACATTATAGGATGGAATGCTGGCTACAAATTTATGATGTGACAAAAAGGGGTTCTCTAAAATGGAATTAGCATCCTGAGCGGTCTTAAACTCCACCGAGACACGGTTTCTGCCAACGATCTTAATACCATCTCGTTTGATATTTTGGATGTTGGCTCTAGCAAATGCGAGACCAACCTTTATTGGTTGCAGTGAAATACCCGAGTTGTACGATTCCGCGTCTCGTGAGATGTGAACTATAAATGGGCCACTGTCTTCACTGCCGTATTTGCGTGAATCCGCGTCTAAATCAGGGTGTTTATAGACGGTTGCTGCAGATGCGTTGTCGACGTCGGTTCCCTGCATCACCTTTTTGCCTTTAGGTTCGAACCTTTCGGACGATGAAAGTTCCAACAAGTTAAGACTACGCTTTCGTGAATTACTGTCTTGCGAGTCCATCTCAATCGTGTTTGTGGAACTGCCACCGCCCGGATCGGGGGGCTCCTCGTTCCCCTCCATATTTTTGGCTCTCGGCCAACCGGACAAGTGTGTTAATAAAATAATAATAATAATAATAATAATAAATCTTTATTTCACCATAGTAATAATTAGGTACAGACATTCATGCTAAAATGAAAAATAAAAATAAAAATGATAAATTAAAGGTAAAATACTAATGCGAAAAGGAGTCCATAGCACTTGCCGGGTCACTAAAGGTGGCTCGACGCTGAATATTAACGTGGATCCAGTGGCATCCGATACAGAACTACGCGACACACACCGCCCAGTTCAAAATATAACAACCACTATATTATATTATAGCTGTTTCTCTTGTTTAACTGTTAATTTCATGTTCTATGTACATAAAGAGATTCAGATAAATAACAAACACAATTCGCACCCACACAAAATTATTGCGCCTGCAACATTGGGACAGCAAACCGCAACACAGTAACTCCAACCAACAAGCCCCTCCCCACCCTCAGTACAACCACATCAACATCTACACAAAAGCGCGCTTATGTTGAGCTGATCTGTAAGTTTAATAAAATGAATTATTTAGGTCCTTTTTGAATTTTATTAGCGATTTCACGATTTCTTATTGGTGGCGGGATGTTGTTCCAGCATTTCGGTGGCGGCATATTTAAAGCTACCACGAAATAAGCGCCCTTGTGTCGCGGACCAAAGAAGGCGGGGGCTCGCCGCACGGCTCGGTTCGAAAATTAAGTTTATCAAAAAGATATGAGGGTTGTTCAGTTTAATTATTCGAATAAAAGAGTAACAAGATGCAGCTTCGACGAGCCTCCATTTTAAGAAGTTGGCCCCTGTTAAGAAAGGAGTCAGTGGAGAGCGATATGGAATATCAAAACAAATCTGGCCTGGCGTTTTGCAGGCGTTGATTGTTTTTTTAGTGCGAGACAATAGCCAAATCATGAAATACTGTATCAGCATAACTGGTTTCGATAAAATAAGCGAGTCGCATAATTTAACTCTACTCCTACTCTTTATTTGTTGTTAATTAAGTTAAACTAGTATTAATATACTAAATAATCCACACCAGATAAATAATTAGAAAGGATTATTATTTTAATGGGAATAATAACCTAAAAGTTGACAGACTCACTGCACGGCGCTTCTGTCAAAAAACATTATTCTAAAAATTATAATAAACCCGCGTAGCTCACTCAAAAACAGTGGACTTTGACATTTCAGAGACCTCTCGCTACACTAGCGCTTCTAGCGGCGAATACATGCGCGATAGCCCTCATTTCTCTCACGATACTAGTGAGGGCTCCGATCACAGAGTGAGGGTTTGAATTTGAATTTGACAGGCGATGGCCGGCGTGCGTTAATAGATGGCGCTGTAAGTTGCCGGCGCGGCGGTGGCAAACCCTATCGACTAATGAAAACGGTTATCCGAATGCGGGCTCTATCGACCAATGAAACTGAACCTTAACTATCGGGTACCTTTTCCCGCAGTGCGAGCAGGAAGTCATTAGACGGGATCGGGGTACCTCTTCCCACAGTGCGGGCAGTGATGCGGCGTACAGGCAGTCGCACGGGCAAACGCGTTACCTTGTTCCGCAGTGCGGGCAGTGATGCGGCGTACAGGCAGTCGCACGGGCGGACTTGTTACCTGTTCCCGCAGTGGGGGCAGGTGTGCGGGCGCTCCCCGGCGTGCGCCAGTAGATGTCGCCGCAGGTTGCCGGCGGTGGCGAGACGCGCGCCGCACACGTGGCAGCAGGCGGGCCGGGCGCCGCTGTGCACGCGCAAGTGGATCCGCAGGTGCGCCGGGGACCACGAGCGAGAGGGGCACAGCGGGCACGGCCATCTGGTGGATAAATAACACTTGGGGTCGATCTTTCTCTTGTACAGTCAAGGGCCATAAATAGTCAATTTTGTTTCAAAAGAGAGCAATTAGAGCAATTTATAATTTGAAGACGCGTGAATCTTTAAGATCTTATTTTAAGGAAATAGGTATCCTGCGTTGCTTTATGTTTTTGAAATAATCATGTATGTCAGGAAGACCATAGGGGAGAGCAGGTAGGCTTCGTACAGAGGGAGCATTCGTACAGTAGTCATATCTCCACTACCAAACACGTTGACGCGATTGTATTTGTGTGCGTGACTCCCACTCACACGCATAGGCTAACCGCGGAGCGGGGTGGCACTGCGGCGGCCAGCTTCGTCAAGGCAGATCGAAACGTGTTTTCGCTCCACGTAAGTAATTTTTGGATTCAGTTTTGAATGCGTTTATCTCTAATAACTTTTTCTCGAATCGTTTACGTTATTATCCATGGGTTATATGTTAATGCTCTAGTTTTTCGTGTTAACGTTATTTTTGACATAATCTTAACGGGCATTTTTATTTTGATTTAATTTCTTGCTTTTTTGTGTTGGGGTGCCTTCGTGCATTGATGAGTGGGGTAGATTCGTACTGTACGAATGTACCCCGAGTTAGTATTTATGGTTTTTTTTATTGTTTCAGAGTCTTGCCTCGAATATACGTAAATAAAAAACTGGCAAAGTCGGACTCGCGCACAAAGGGTTTCGTACCATTATTAAAACCATTAAAAAAACGGCAAAAAATCAAGTGTGTTGTATGGGAGCCCCCTTACCTAAATATTAATTTATTTTTATTTTAATTTTTTTTCATAAAGGGATTATAAAACTAAAAAAATCTGTGAATATTTCAAGCGTCTACCTGTTGCCGTTATTAATATCAAGCAAAAAACTGTAAAACAATTACGTTTGTTGCATGGAGCACCCCTAAGTATTTATTTTATTCTGTTTTTGTATTTATTGTTATAGTGGCCACAGTTTTGCTTAGTTTGGGACTAGGTCAATTGGTGTCAAGTGTCCCATGATATTATTTATTTAGGTATTTATTTATAATCTGTGAAAATTGTAAGTGTCTAACTATTACGACTCAAAGAGACCTGTGACAAACGGACGGACAGACAGACAGACAGACTGCGGAGTCTTAGTAATAGGGTTACGTTGGTACCCTTTGGGTACGGAACCCTAAAAAGGGAACTCGAACAGGGCAGGTAGACGAAGAAACAATAAAATCTGCTATACAGGAGGTCTTAGACAAACCTTGTCCATTAGAAAAGCTGGTCAAAAATTATGGTATCAATCGACAACACTTAAACTCGCTTAACTAAGTTCCACAAGAAAACAGTTGCTGAAAACGATGGTACATAGGTACAATCCCAAAGCGTGTGTTTAGCTCGAAATTTGCATCGAATCAAGTTTATCGACTGATGAAGAGGATGCTTTGAACAATTACATCACGGGGTGGATTTTGGACTAAGCAATTAATAAAAAAACTGTTATTTTGATTAAGACTGAATTATAATATGATTATGTGTTATTTTCGACCTCATTAAAAATTTGTATTTTGTATAAATTGCTTGTTTTGTGACTCTGTACGGAGGCTCCCCACTATGTACGAATGTGCCTTCCACCGTGTACGAAGCTACCCCGAGCGTGGGGTGCTTTCGTACGTTTCTCATTTTTTGGGGAAACAGTCACAACTTTGAAATGTTGCTATTTGGCAACTCTAACGAATACTACTATGGTAACTAGATATATAGGCAATGTGGTAGTATTTCAATTATTTTGAAATTAGGTACTGGTTAATTTTTACAAGGCCTAGAGTAAAAGTGTACGAATCCTACCTGCTCTCCCCTATGTGATTTTCCCACTAACGTCGATAAGCCAAAGGCTACTAGAAACACAGGGAAGCTTAAAGTTCCATCTTACAGACTGGCTAAAACCAAAAAGTCGTTTCTGGGAAATTGCATACGTTTTTATAATAAAATTCCAAAAAATATTACAAATGAAACTGATACAAAATTCAGATCTATTTTCAAGAAGACATTAATATCAAAGGCGTATTATAAAGTTAATGATTATATCATGGACAGGGATATTTGGAAATAATTCCGATCCGCATTAGCGATCCCTTCAAATAGCGAACCTACGTTAAAAATAAAGTTGTGTTAAATATTTGTGATGTATACATATCACTTAATAATATTGTAAATCTGTTTAAAAAAAATATACCTCATTGAGTTAATTGCAGGATTCTTCTCAACAGAGGTTTTTCCGAACCAGTGGTAGATTTTTTTTGACATTCATAAGTGCTTGTTTTAGCCTAAAGTGAATAAAGATATTTTGATTTTGACTTTGACATTGATGTACATTACCAAGACATCAAAAATATCTATACACCTTTATGTCACTAACCATAAGGTCGATGTATACATATATTTGACGCTATTGCTGCATAGATATTTATGCCCTTGACTGTACCTTGTTGCCATGGTAACGTCCCCTAGACAACTCTTTAAAACCTTGAGTTTCTATGTTTGCTGTGTTCAAATTCACCGATAGTACTTTTTTTTTACCTCCAGTTGCTTTGATTGGAAGCGCTGTGTCAACCTTGCAACCCACGGCTTTGATCAGGTCATACATCCATCTTGTTGGTGGATATCCCAGCTGCATTTACCAATCCGTGGTCTCCATTCAGGAACTTGTCAGCCCAACGGCCATCTGATCACCAAGCTATATGGCCTGCCCATTGCCCATTGCCTATTGTCGGTGACCCTTGTTCTTCTACGTATCTCCTCATTTCTGATTCGATCCGTAGAGAAACCCCAAGCAGAGCTCTCTCCATAGCGCGCTGAGGAACTCTTGAGCCTATTTATAAGACCTTTAGGGATGTTTGGTAGCAGATAAGTAAAACACCCTATTAGATTGGAGTTTAGAAGAAGAAGAGAGTTTATTTACAAAAATTATCTAATATATACAAATTTACATAGGCGCAATTCGCGAGGGTATCCGCGATCATAACCACGCCTCCAAAAGGTGGCGTGATCTGCGCCGGCACTCATCCATCGCGTTGTCGATGTGTGCTGTCGGTGTGGCTCTGCTATAAATACGTGCAGCGCCGAAGTTGTACACATTTCGCCCGCAGACGTCGATGCGCAAACACCGCGCGCACTTCTCAGAGCGGCGAGTGTTTACGCCTGGCGAAATATTATTCTGGTCCCAGTTTATGGACAGACGTCATCTTCTACAACCAAGTGTGTAGCTAGCAGCTACAGACCTATAGTGAAAGAGGTGAAGTCTAGTCCTGCTAGTATTTTTTTTTCCTCTGATATTTAAATGAGGCTTTAGCACACCGAATGTGACTATGACAACCTCGCGAAAGTTGCGAGTGGGTGAGTATGTTTGTACTTCTTACGCTGAAACGGCTGGACGGATTTGTATGAAATGTGGCAAAAAAATTGTTTATAAATTATAACCTGGATTACACAGAGGATACTTTTTATCCCGATATTCCCATGGGATAGGGATAAAATCTTGAAATAGCAACCGCTGGGCTTAGAGTTATGAAATTTGGTATGTAGGTCGCTGGACATCTGGAATAACACATAGGCTACCTACTTTTTATCCCGATATTTCCATGGGATAGGGACAAAATCTTGAAATTTCAACCGGTGGGTTTAGTCTTGAAATTTTGTACAAAACCTCAAAAACGACCATGATATAAAGTTTTGGAATTCCCAGGGGAATTTTGTAAAATCCCAGAATTTGAATTGCAACTACCAGATCGAATACTTTACGCCTGCGGAGCAACGGGAAAACACTAGTCTTTAATAAAAAGTAGCCAAACCTCCTGTGCGAGCCAGGACCACTGCTGGGCCGACCCGTTTGACTTTCTTCTTTACAGCAGCTGGAATTTGTTAGTTAATTGAGATAATTTCAGTCTTCAACTTTTTATATTTTCTGCAACCGGTCACCTTAGATTAGCAACCAATACAGCCAGCAGCAAAGTGTATATTGTGTTTTAGCAGTTTCTGAACATTAGTCAAGAATTAGTCTTGAGGTATCAGATTAGAATAGATAGATTAGATTAGATTAGATTTATTTATTCCCTAATGAAAAAATACATAATAAATACATGTCAGGTAATTATAAGAAATTCACAAAAGGATCGTCAAATTGTATACAATAAAAAAATAAGTATATGATAGTGGTAAATTACATAAATTGTCAGCCATATAAAATTTAAATTAAATTAAAAATAATAATAATAATATAAAAAGTTAAATTAGGTACAATTACTACTATGTCATCATCATCATCATCATCCTAGCCTATATACGTCCCACTGCTCGGCACAGACCTCCTCTCAGAACAAGAGGGCTTGGTCATAGTTCCTACACGGGCCCAGTGTGGATTGGGAACTTTGCATGCACCATTGAATCGCTTCGCAGGTTCCTCACAATGTTTTCCTTCACCACTACTATGTCAAATTAATAAATTCAATCATATAAATAATTACAATGTTAAGACAATAAAATTAAATATAAATAAAAAATGATTCACAACAACAGGACAAAATATGTCAATGATTAAAAGAATAAAAATATACAGTCACACAATGTGGAATGTCAAAATTACAATTAAAAATACTTAAAAAGATATCAAAGATCAAAAATTAAAATTATTAATAATAAAAATAAAACAAATATCAATTGCTGGGATCCCCTCTTGTAAAATATCAAGTCTTTGGGAAACAGTGAATATATGAATGATTATGAATTGATTTTTATTAACATTTAATTTTTAATTGATTTTAATTTCAACTTTTTTGCTTATAGCAACTGTTCGCCTAGGTTAATTTCTTTTAATTTTTTTTTTTTTACCAGAACTGGATGAAATTTGGCTTGCAAGATTTGATGACAATTCACATTGCAAATTTATACCAGATTCAAGACTAAAGCAAAGGGGGTCCCGAACAACATACATTAGCATATCGAAAATACAAACTGAAACAAAGATGCACAGAAAAACCAGGAAAGAGACCAGCGTTGGGAATCGAACCCAGGTCCTCAGCTGCTGCTGCTGGGTGCTATACCTCTACACCACCACTAGATAGGAGTACAGACACAAATTTCTCCTGTGCACCACATATCTCAGCTTTCTCAGCTTGTTCGCTTTCTTATTTAGTCACTTGATCTCTTTTCTGGTTTCTCTGTGTTTCAATTTGTATTTTCAATATGGATTTTACAGAATGACCATTAAAGTAACAAAATTTGGAGTTGAAATAAAAAATACAAAAAGACTCCAAAAACCAATCTTACATAGGTTAGGTAAGGTTAGAGTGTTGAGTTATATATGAGACCCCCTTTGCTTTAGGGGGACCCAAGATTCTTGTACAAGAAACATGTTTTTTTTTTATAGTGAATCGAGTTGCTGGTTTGTTTTGTTCTAAGTTAAAGATAAAAGTGGCATTGAACACTATGTGAAAGCCAGATTGACTTGACTAATATATGCTATAAACACTGTATGTAATACTTAATATCATTAAAATCTTACCATTTCGAATAGGTTCAGAAACCTCAAGTTTGCTATCATTTCCCGCCGTTTCTTGCAGGTCATTCTTTAATTCACTGACAGAATGAGCGTCAGGAGTTACAATTGCCGGCGGGACCCATTCGGGCTCGTTTTTCACATGTAAATAGTCACAGGACATGGTATTTCATAAAGAGTTTCCGTGTCTGTAAAGTACACCAGCTAATGACGTGGTAACTATATTATAAGTAGCATTTTTAACACGTTCCAACATTAATTGATTTCTACTGTTACTAGTGTGATAAATTAGACGTTTTCTTATTAAAACACTTAAATAAACAATAGTTTCGCAACGTATGAATTCTCCCTATATATACTTTGTAGTCTTTGGTATGAATGACAGTTCATGTACGTACAGTTATACCAGATTACGTATTGATTAGGATTAGAATCTAATAAGACGTTATTACTATTACATTTGTATTTCGACTTTATTGGAAGGCAATACGGTAGCGGTTTTATTTTAATTTTCTTGACGCGTCAAGTGCTACGCTACCACATTTTGTGCAACTGTACTTTAGTTTGAGGATGCTTGAGTCACTTTTTAAAACGACAAAAACGTATGGACTTTTGCGTGCTATTCAGCAGGGCTACTCCGAAACTCGAAACTCGAAGTTCGTGTCGTGCGGTCCCTCTGACACTTATGCTATTTAATACGAGAGCGAGAGGGACCGCACGACACGAACTTCGAGTTTCGAGTTTCGGAGTAGCCCTGCAGTCCGCAATCACATTTTTTTTTAAAGTTAAAAAGGCCATGGAAATGTTGGCACAAGTCGTATACAGCCAAGTCTAATGGCCGGTATCAGATATTTGTTGGAACTCTGAACTTTTTCTATTGGGTCTGAAACAGCTTGTGGTATTCGGTGGAAAAATACACCTGTAGTTTATTTTTAGTTAAAAAAGCGGGAAAGCATAAGAAAATTTTTGGAATAAAATTAAACGTTATAATATATTTTGAGAAAAAGTTTATTCTATTTCAGCATTAGTACTATTTTTGAGAAAAGCTTTATATTAGTCTCGGCTGGAATAGCAATTCCTGGCTTCGTATTAGTTAAACGGACTCGCAAGCTTGTCCGTTTAATACTCATACCTACTTCCAGGCCACGAGAATAATCTACTATTATGTAGTCTAGATACAGCATAAACACGAGCATGAGAAGTGAAAAATCATTTTTAATACAAGCTTTCCTTGCTGACTGTACTTTTTTTAACTGTATGATGATGATGTCCGACAAAGGCGAATCTTTCAGCTTTTTTATTATGTGTCATCAAACATATTATACATACCTGAAGTAAGTCCATTGAAAGTGGGTCAAAACCAACTTGTAAGATTTGACCCGAACAACGAACATCACAGACAGATAAGCAGAAACATAATCATTAATCAGCTAGCCTTTATGCGCGATTACGTCCGCGTAGAATCCTTTTATCGCTATCCTGCGGGAACTATGCAATATCCTGGGAAAAACGATAAAACTATCCTATGTCTTCTCTGTACCTGTATACCTGTATACCGAATTTCATCTAAATCGGTTCATTGTTTCTTTAGATGTGATGAAATAACAAAGTTTGCGGCGCTCGCAGTGGAGACAATGGGTCCCTGGTCGGCTGACATGAAGGCCTTCATGGGAGCCATGTCGTCCCGGCTGATAGAGTCCTCAGGAGACCCAGAGCTGGCGCTTACCTCTCCCAGCGAATTTCTCTAACTGTACAGAGAGGTAATGCCGCCAGTGTGTTGGGGTCTATGCCGCAGGAGGGCCTCCTAGATGGTGTTTTCTTTTTATAGTTAGGTATATTTATGTTGTTTTTATTATTTTGTTTCCTATCTATTATTGTATCTTGTGTTGTGTATAATCTTCTTTAATAAGTAATATTAATTGTTTTATGTATGGTATATATATATTAATTAATATACTTATTAAATGAAAAAAATACAAACAAACCGACTTACAAACTTTTGCATTTATAAGTACTAGAGTTTACCCACGGCTTCGCACGCGTAAACCCAGTTTAATACATCAGTGCGTAAACCATTCGATCTGGTCACTGGTAGTTACAATTTACGGGCTTTTACAATACTCCACTGAGAATTCCCAAAATTTATAAGTATCATTGAGGTTGTTTTAAGAACAAACAACTGTCCAAATTTGAAGGCTTGAGAAGGTTGGAGACGTAATTATGCAAACAGGAACCAACCCACACCTACTCCAAAGTTTAGATAAGTATGCACCAAGTTACTAAGAGTAAAATGCACCTTCTATCAACTTGATAGAGTGCATTTTAGTAATTTGTTGCATACTTATCTCAATTTTAGAGGGTGCTGGTTGGTTCCTGTTTGCATAACTATGTCTGAATCTAAATCCAGCGGTTGAAATATCAATATTTTATCCCTGTCCCGTGGGAATAATGGGATGAAAAGTAGCCTATGTGTTGTTATTACAGACGGCCAGTTACCTACATGTACCTATACCAAATTTCATGACTCTAAGCCCAGCGGTTGTTATTTCGAGATCTCCCTATATATACTGTAGCCTTTGTTTCGAGATTTTATCCCAATCCCGTGGGAAAATCGGAATAAAAAGTATCCTGTTCCAGGTTATAAACTAACTTTTTGCTAAATTTAATTTAAATCCATCCAGCCGTAAACCTACTTACTTACTCACTCACAAACTTTCGCATTTATAATATTAAGTAGGATTAGAATGTGGGATGGCGACATTGGCGACGACTGTATGTATTTGGTATGTAATATTTATTAATTGTCGAGCTAGCGCGCCTGCAATCTTTTTAACTTTATAATTTTTCGCTGACCATAAACTACGTACTTCACCTTCTGATATGTAAAGAATAATGACAACTTTTACCTTTTATGCCGCATCTCACGCCGAGAACCCCCGAGAACACCCGAGAAGCGTGAATGTGATCGCTTTCTCGCCGTCTCGTTCTCGCGGTCGCCTGCAGGCTACTCCGAAACTCGAAACTCGAGTTCGTGTCGTGCGATCCTTCTCACTCTCGTATTAAATAGTATAAGTGTCGAGGGACCGCACGACACGAACTTCGAGTTTCGAGTTTCGGAGTAACCCTGCTGTTCTCCCGATCGGTGTCGGTATTTTCAAAGGGTTTCTCGGGCGAGACACGAGAACGGTATTAGAGGTGGGTAAATCCGGATCTGAAGATTCAAAAGAGTCAGATCCTCAACGGATCCGAATCCCTTATGACTCCTTTCAAATCTTATTGACTCCGGAGTTACTAACTCCGACTGGATCGAGCGGCTCGCCTCGCTCGTGATCGCCGTCACGCTCACTCACACTGACTCGCTCCGTCCGCCTTCGCTCTCGCTTGGCTCGGATCAGATCGGCAGGGCTACTACAAAAACTCGAAGTTCGTATCGTACGTCCCTTTCGCTCTCGTATTAAATAATAAAAAGTGTCAAAGGACCGCACGACACGAACTTCGATTTTGCAGTTTCGTAGTAGCCCTGCGGATCGGATCTTGGACTTGGATCTTATTATCTATGTTTGGTTGGTCGGTTCGGTTCGGTTCGTAGTAGCCCTGCGGATCGGATCTTGGACTTGGATCTTATTATCTATGTTTTGGTTGGTCGGTTTCGGTCGGTACTCGGATGGACTAACGAACAAATCTTTTCTCTCTCTCACGAATCTGTACTTCAGTTCAGTCAGCGGGTGGGGACCGCAGTACCGTACCGACACCGACCGACCGCACGAGCCGGAGCGGATCGGCCATAGATAAATTAATAAATCGCTCGTAAGAACCGGAGTCAATAAAGGAGTCGGATTCAATAAGCGGATTCGTCGGTACCGACCACCGGAGCTGGATCTAGTGAGTCAGATCACTTCGCGGAGTGAGAATTACCCATGTCTTGAACGGTATCCTTACATTTATATCGAATCGGTCTCAGGGCGACCGTGGACTAATGACAATAGTCGACGTTGTCGTGAAACAAGTGTAATTAGTATATTCAAAATGTGTGTTATAAATATTTATATATTAGTTATTATTAACATATTGGTTAATTTTCGAAGCCATTTAAATAAAATATTATAATTAAAAATAGTTGTGTTGGTTTCTTGTGATCGGTCGAGGGATGACACTTATCGACGACCAATCACAAGCAAGTAAAATGGCGGGAAAGACATTTGACAGACGGCCTACGGTGGTATGCCGGGACATTCGTTTTTCAGCATCAGGGCTAGTAAAATAATTTGAGAGTACTGCGATTTGTCTACTTAACTAAGTTGAACTGTTGTAACTTTTAAACAATAAAACTGTTTTCCAATACTGCTGAGTGTTTCTGCATTCAAACTCCTTACTTCTGAGTGTTGAACCAGTACGGTTCACATTTCAGAAGTGGGATTGCAACTTAATTGCCCACAAAATATTTGGATTGGACTGGAGATACAAATAATCATTTGGTTTGCATAGAAAACGTAAGTGTTTACTGTTATTTTTATTTCGCTTTATTACTTACCCTCCGAAATCAGTGTATAGAAAGTGTACATTCGTGAATTAATTTATCAAAGTTTGTAATCACAAAATTGAAGTAAAGGACAAAAAGTGAAATTTCTTACCTACATTTTCTTTTCGGAATTTGAGTAGAGTATATTCTTTCGATACACTGAGACCCACGAAGCCGTTTTTAATGTTGTTTACTGAAATACCATGGCGAAATTTCCGAAAAGAAAAGTCCGTTAATACTCGTGTTTATACATGCGCGACGGACGCATTTTGTTTCATTCTCCTTTGTGGCTTTATTTAATTTACGCATTAGTTATCCTATAATTACGGGGAATTTATTACCAAAATGTTTCATGTACCTATATATACGTTATTGCGTTACCTGCTGAGCAACTTAAGTTTTTCTTTTGTGCCTTTCTTAACTATGCTTTGAAAAAAATGATAATTAAAGAATCTTCTTAACGAATATTTCTTTTTTTTATGTATTGAGGTCACGAGAATATGGACGAACGAAGGGCGTCTCACGGGACGCTTACGCCGCCACTAAGACTCCGCGAAGCGACTCGGAGCCGTAGCCGTGGTAGAGGGCGTATGCGTTCACCTGAAGAGAGCCGTGTCAACCGCCACCGCCGGTCGCGGTCCAGAAGGTCGAGAGGAAGGCGATCACGATTGACGATTAGTCGGTCTCGCTCCCGGTCACAACGTTCAAGGAGGACAAGCTCGCGATATCCCCGTGATTGGCGCTCCAGGACACGGTCGCGTACTCCAGGGCGGCGTGAGACGTGCTGCACAGAATCCAGACGTTCATCTAGGTGCAGAGCTTCGCGCGTTCGTACGCCGTCCCGTGAAGCAATACGTCGTGGTCGTGAGTCAGATAACAATTTGTTTATTGAGAAGTTTATTAATGCTCTTAAGGGTATGAATAATAGTAGCGATCGTGATAAGTTTCCTGTGTTGAACAATGTAATTCCTGAGTTTGACCCTTTATGCAAGGAACAAACGGTTGATACGTGGCTTCATAAAGTCGACGAATGTTCACAAATCTATGGTTGGAGCGATAAACAAGTGATCCACTACGCTTTACCAAAATTAACGGGTGTAGCTAAAACCTGGTATCAAGGCCTACCCTCACTGTTATTCTCTTGGCCAGAATGGAAACTAAAGCTTAAGGAATCTTTTCCAACAAGGGACAATTATGCTGATTTACTAACGGAAATGCTCAATAAAAAGGTACGCTATGGGGAGTCATTAGAAATGTACTACTATGCTAAAATGAATCTTCTAAATCGATGTGAAATTTCGGGAAAACGTGCCGTTGATTGTATCATAGCAGGTATAGAAGATCGTGGTGTTAGATTGGGTGCACAAGGAGCAGAATTTACCGAACCAGAGTTGGTTCTCAAGTTTCTGAAAACAGTAAAAGTTGATAGGTCCACAAACGAACAGTTAAAGGGGAAAGATAGAGATAGGCGCTCACAAAATAATACATTTTCTAGTAATAAAGTAGGTGTCAGTTCTCAAAAGCAATCCGGATCCAGCATGGTATGTTACAATTGTAAAGAAACAGGTCACCCTTTCTTTCGATGCACAAAACCGAAGATACAGTGCGCTAAGTGTAATTTATTAGGGCATAAGGACACTGAGTGTCCTGGGACAAAGCAAAGTACCAATGATAAACCAAAAACAATTTTGAAAGTAGAAAACACAGGTGATTCAAGTGCTAAGTATAGAATGCCTATCAAAATTAACGGTCTATTTTCAGAATGTCTTGTTGATTTGGGGAGCGAAGGTACTTTGGTGCGTCTCAGTGAAGCTCAGCGTTTAGCAATAGATTGGAAGGTAGGAAAAGTGCCATTATTAAGAGGTATAGGTAACGTGCCATATAACCCACTTGGTAAAGCTAATGTTACGATAGAAGTGCAGGGCGTAGTAGAAAATCACGTAGAGATTTTAATAGTAGATGATTATTTAATAAATTGTCCTGTACTACTAGGCCACACTTTTACCGAAAGACCATCAGTCAAAATAGTCAAGACAGAATCGGATGTCATTTTTCAGAGGGTTAGTGCAGAGACGGTTCTGATTTGTCCGCTTTTATGTGAGGAAGAGACGCGCATAGGATGCGGCGAACTAAGAGCGGTCCTAGTTGGCTCGCGCAATTATTTTTCGGGTAAGGTTTACGTTAATGGAACCGTGCGCAATATTGTAGGCCATGAACATTATTTATTACCCGGCGAGTATCAATTGACGCAGGGTACGGGTAGGGTCCTTATTCAGAATATTAGCAACAATAATCTGGTTATAGAAAAGGGTAGCCTTATAACTCGGAGCCACGCTTTAACTGATAGTCTACAGGTTCAAAGATTAGACGCTAGTGAGCAACCGTCCACAGATGAATCACCAATTAGTTGTGGAGAAAACTTAACAGCCCAGCAAAAGGAGTCATTAAGAGTCCTGTTGGATAAATATAAATCTTGTTTTTCGATTGGATTAAAAGATCTTGGATTTACAACAGAAACTGAAATGGTGATTCAACTGGATGATCCTGACCCTGTAGTCTATCGACCATACCGTTTATCCTTTACTGAACGCCAATTAGTTCAAGATATGATAAAAGAAATGTTAGAAACTGGCATTATTCGGGAGTCTAACAGTCCTTATGCGAGTCCTATAGTGCTAGTCAACAAGAAGTCTGGAGAGAAGAGATTATGCGTTGACTATCGCGCTCTGAATCGCAAAACAAAGAAAGAGCACTACCCTTTACCTCGTATCGAGGACCAGTTAGACTTATTAGCGGGAAATTCTCTTTTCATTACCCTCGACTTGGCGTCAGGCTACTACCAGATTCCAATAGCTGAGAGTTCTCGGGAAAAAACTGCCTTCGTTACCCCTCAAGGTCAGTACGAGTATAACAGGATGCCCTTTGGGCTAGTAAACGCACCATCCGTATTTCAGCGTACAATGAATAAAATCATTCACAATTCGTCCGCTTCGTCTTATGCATTGGTCTACATGGACGATATTTTGATCCCTGCTAAGTCCTTCGACGAGGGTATGGTACGGTTGGAAGAGGTGCTGAGTTTACTAGCAAAAAGTGGTCTAACACTCAAAATGAGTAAGTGCAATTTTTTCTATAGTAAAATAGACTACCTGGGTTACGAAGTCAGTTCAGAAGGTGTTAGACCAGGGTCCCTCAAGACAGAAGCCATATCCAGATTCCCTACACCAACCAATGTTCATGAAGTTAGGAGATTTTTAGGACTTGCTAGTTTCTTTAGGAGGTTTGTTGCAGGATTCGCCTTGATAGCGCGCCCTTTAACTAGCTTGTTGAAGAAAGACACTCCTTGGAGGTGGGGTAGTGAAGAACTGGGATCATTTGAGACACTAAAACAGATTTTAGTACAAAGGCCGGTCCTGGGGCTTTATGACCCTAATGCACTAACCCAACTTCACACCGATGCGAGCAAGTACGGAGTAGCCGGTATCTTAATGCAGCAAGACAAGCCTGGGGTATTCAAACCTATTGCTTATTATAGTAGGCAAACCAGTGTCGATGAGCAAAAGTTCCACTCCTTTGAACTTGAAACCCTCGCTATTATTGCTTCGCTAAACAGGTTTAGGCACTATTTACTGGGCATTAGATTCACGATCGTAACAGACTGCAATGCCTTACGTACCACTTTGAGCAAACGCGATTTAGTCCCGCGTATCGCTCGTTGGTGGTTGCAGTTCCTAGAGTATGACTGTTCAATAGAATATCGTCCTGGTGACAAAATGGCACATGTAGATGCTCTTAGTCGGGGTGCTATAGATGGTAGTCCAGATACCGAACACGTGTTAGAGGTACTTTCAGTTGGTACTGACGATTGGCTTGCGACGGTGCAACAAACGGACCAAGATATTAAAAATATAGCTGATATCTTAGGCGACTCTAAATGTAAAGATGCCGTTGATATTTTTAAAAATTACAAGCTTGTAAATGGACGTGTATATCGCATAATTGACGAAAACACTATTCGTTGGGTTGTTCCAAGTGGCACCAGATGGCAGCTGTTGAAAGCCAATCATGATGACGTGGGACACTTTGGGTTTGACAAAACTTTGGCACGCTTACAAGCTACATATTGGTTCCCGAAGATGAGACGGTTTGTAAAAAAATATGTTTCAGCTTGCCTTCAGTGCGCACATCATAAGCTGCCAAGTGGTGCCAAGCCCGGTGAACTACACCCGATCCCTAAAGCTATCATCCCGTTTCATACCATACATGCGGATCATCTTGGCCCGTTTATCCGCACTAAGCGTGGCAATACATACATACTAGTTATCGTGGACGCGTTTACTAAATTTGTTGACATCACGGCTGTGCGAAATACGAAGTCAGTTACAAGCATTAGAGTATTCAAAGAGCACTTTAGTTACTTTGGCGTACCAGCCCGCCTGATTACAGATCAAGGGACAAGCTTTACTAGTAGGAAGTTTAAGGAATTTACCCAATCATGCGGTGTTAAACACGTGTTGAATGCCGTTGCCACACCCCGAGCGAATGGCCAAGTGGAACGGTATAATAGGACCATTTTGGCGGCGCTCGGGGCAATGAATCATGACAAACCGAACGGTTTATGGGATGAACATTTACCAGACATTCAGTTGGGTATCAACACCACAGTACATGCCACCACTAAAAAGACTCCAGCTGAACTTCTTTTTGGTCGAAACTTAACCAACCCATCTGAAGGTCTGCTAAATGATGTAATAAACGAAGTAACTTCCGATGTCGGGGAAAATCTGGATGATGTAAGGGCTGCTGCCGGTGAACTTATTAGGACACAACAGGAAAAGGACAAGAAACGGTATGATAGGTACAGGAAAATAGGAGTGCGTTTCAAAGAAGGTGATTTGGTCAGAGTAGCTAGAGTTCCAACAGGTATAGAAGGTCAGTCAAAGAAACTTGAACCTAAGTGTAAAGGCCCCTATAGAATTAAGAAGGTACTCCCCAACGATAGATTCGTGGTCGAGGACACACCCCTCACAAAAACTAGTAAGAAGTATGAGGCTATAGTAGCCATTGATAAAATATTTCCATGGGTCTGTTTTAATGAACCCGTATCAACCGATTGTGAATCCGAGCGTAACGATAGCGAATCGGAATGTGGAGACTTGTAAAATAAATGTATAGAAAATGAATACGTTGTTAAAGACGGATATACTAGTTAAGACTTGTAAATAGATATCGATTAAATTTATTTACATACATCAATGAAATTTAAGTATTGGTTGCCGACTTAAATAAATGGGTAAACTAATGATGAATTATTTTCGGTTGATTGTATTCGAGTACCTATTTCTAATAGATTTAATTAATGAAAATGCGATTGTACTTATCGATGATTAGTGTCATGTATCATCGAAATTGGTTTATGTACAAATGACTAAAATATTTGCGGGTCAACGTCATGGACTAGTAAATACTGATTCATTGGTTAGGGTAATGAACTGATGAATTAGTGTGGGGTGTCAGGTAACGGATGCCACACATTTTAGTCATTGAAACATAAGTATACTTATTGGTCAAGGTCATGGATTAATGAGTATACTGCTGATATTAAAAATGTGAAGTAAGTGAAGGATGTCAGGTAACCGACACCCTGAAAAGTTATAAATATTTTGTTAATGAAAGTTATGTAATAATACAAGGAAGTTTAAAAGTAAATCTAAGAATAAATGAACTAAGAATTTAATCTGAGTTCTATTAACTAGTGACTAATTCGGCTTAGGTAATGTAAACAACTTTAATGGTATGCATGTTCTTAATTTCTTTTACTTTATGTTACATACACTATTTTTGTATAGTTTACAGCCTGTTACTTAGTGTTGTGTTTTTTTGTTTTGCTCTTTTTCACTTATTTTTATTTTGGGTTAAACTTACACATAACAACGAGGGACTCGTTGAAAAGCGGATGGCCGAGCTGTTATAAATATTTATATATTAGTTATTATTAACATATTGGTTAATTTTCGAAGCCATTTAAATAAAATATTATAATTAAAAATAGTTGTGTTGGTTTCTTGTGATCGGTCGAGGGATGACACTTATCGACGACCAATCACAAGCAAGTAAAATGGCGGGAAAGACATTTGACAGACGGCCTACGGTGGTATGCCGGGACATTCGTTTTTCAGCATCAGGGCTAGTAAAATAATTTCAGAGTACTGCGATTTGTCTACTTAACTAAGTTGAACTGTTGTAACTTTTAAACAATAAAACTGTTTTCCAATACTGCTGAGTGTTTCTGCATTCAAACTCCTTACTTCTGAGTGTTGAACCAGTACGGTTCACAGTGGAGTAACGCATTAGAATTAAAGTTCATAGAACATTTTCATTCAGAGCCTATTTTATGGGATGCAAGCCGCTGCACTGTCGTCCATTCCGGATAACGATCGAGAATGCGAATGAGAAGGTCGCACGAGTGTAGATGCCATCTCGGTTCTCGCGCAATTCTTCGGCAAGACTTCTCGCCGAGACTTCTCGCGTGAGTCTGTAGGCGCTATAACGGTAATTTTTGAGAAAAATGACTTTTTATGCTTTAGTGATTAAAATAAAATCTTTGTCTATACTTTGTTTTTTTAAGTATTAGAAAGAAGGTAAAGCGATCTTGACTTGCCTTTTTATTAAAAAACTATTTTGAAAAATAAGTTACAGCAAATAGCAAGGACATTATGATCATTTAAATTATTTTGGTGTCATAAGTAATAGTTACTGTTTTTTAAAAATCATAAAAAGGCTCTTCAAGATTGTTTACCGTTTTTTTAATACTAATAAAACGTAGTACGTATAAGACCAAGGTAATCAAGTGTCAACAGCCAAAAACAAAAAAAGTTTCTATTATACATATTTTTTAAATAATTATTAATTTACATAAAACTAAAATCAATCAAAATAAATCAGTGTTTTTTTTATTTTTATTGCAATGCATAAAAAATAAGTTACAAAAGTGAATTATTGTTTCCACTGTTGCTATTTCATTTCCTCGCAATCTAATGTCCACTTGCAGGCTTTTTAATATAGGTTTAAGTGGTCTTAAGTCCTGTCAGATCCATACAAGAACTGTCAGTTTAAGCCTTAAATTGAGATTAAAAAAGTGTACAAGTCGTCCTAAGTGAAAACAGAGTGTAAAAAGCATTAAATCCATTTTTTCCCTTGAGTGTCTATATGAACGTCTTGGGTAAAATGGCTCGATTTATGGTCTTGTTGTACAATCTACGATTTTCTGCACACCAATAAAATACCATCATACTAAAAAGATTTTAATAATAAATGTAAACAATATCTTACGCTAAATACGCTAAGGCAAAAATAACTTTTAAACAATCTATATATCACACAGTTTTCCATCTTTGTGAGCTTTTTTATGCACTGCCAAGTGCGCTTTCCTTGTAAAATATTTACTACACAAATCACAAGTCCAAGGCTTTTCACCCGTGTGAATCCGCTGATGCACGACTAAGTGTGACCGGCACGTAAAGCTTTTGCCACATTGATCACACGGAAACGGTTTGTCTCCCGTGTGCATACGCTTATGAATTTGATAAAGACTTTTATAAGCAAACTCTTTATTGCACGACTCACACCGATACGGCTTCTGTCCGTTATGAGTCCTTCTATGCACACGGAGCTGCGAACGACAGGCAAATTTCCTCTCACACAAATCACAGCGGAACGGTTTCTCACCAGTATGAATTCTTTTGTGCTCATTGAAGTGCGATTTGTAAGCAAATTGCTTATCACACACATCACATGTATAGGGCTTTTCGCCTGTGTGTACCCGCATGTGTACTTGTAAGTGTGATGCGGTATTAAAAGGCTTTGCACACACAGTGCAAGGGAACGGTTTTTCACCCGTGTGCAATAGACTGTGCACCATCAAATGCTGTTTCCTTGTGAAGCGTTTGTCACACACATTGCATGGAAAGGGACGATCGTTAGTGTGTACTCTCATGTGGAGATCCAAGTTGATTTGCCTAGTGAATACTTTCTCGCAAACGTCACATGGGAAGACTGTGCCTTCTTTGGGTGCAGGGTCATGAATACTTTTGTGGGAATGTAGATGCGCCTTGCGCTTGAATGTTCTGAAACATGTTTCACAATGGAACGGGCGTTCACCGGAATGCAGTCTTCTGTGATGGTATAATGATGAGTTTTGTTTGAAGGCTTTGTCGCAAATGTCGCAGACGTATGACTGGGTAGAAGTGCCTGTCGCCTGAGGGAGGGGGCGCGTCCAAGAGCACCTCCACTTTGACATCAGGATACGGGGGCCAGTCTTCAACAGCTGAAAGAAGAAAACCTGTGTTATGGTTGTCATAATCTTATGGAACTACAGGCTACATAATTTTGTAGTTTTTAGAAGCTGTTGTATAGATGGGGTATTATTCAATCCCACCTCTGTTTATGTCACTTGAAGCAGGGTACCGCCGACCACATTCTGTTAAACTGCTCCATGAGAATCCTTAACCTATACGTTAAGTAGTGGGTTGTTCAGTGGTGGCTACTTTTTGTTTTAGATTGGTTGTGGCTGGTATTCTACCGAACAAGGACAGCTCTACCGTACTTGACCTGAAGTCGTCTGGCAGTGTCTTATCCAACCTCGACATTGGCGGAATCATCGCATTGTTCGATGGGGCCATTATAATCCCAAAAATTGAATTGAGAATCCTTAACCTCTAAAATATATAACTAAAGAACAGAATTAAGCTCTAACTAGCAAAGTATAGCTAAATATTTTGAACTGTCCCAGGTTTTTTTTTTTTAAGAATGGGCTGTTGCTGTTAGCCTCAGACGGCTTTTACAGCTTACCAGAGAGAGGGCGAGCTGCCAGATGGGCCGCTCAGCAAGATCCCTATGTATTGTGATGTCTTTATGTTTTGTGTATGTCTATTCCAAGTATGCCTGTCCATCGCCATTTCAGTCTTCTTATCTTACGAGAGACGTCCATCACCTTTGTGGCCTATAATACATATTCTCTATAGCGAAGTGGTTAGATACAGTATATAGTGCCGCGAGTTACACATTTATAGAATATAAAATAAATAAACCTTAAAACATAGACACATAAAAGCCAGTTATGTCTTGTTTATATGGTAGTTTACAAGATAACTAAAACTGACAAATAACTAGTTTTAAATTATTAAAAACCAAAATCTAGCTATTTACCAGCATCACAGTCTTCCTTGGGCACCGCTTCTATCATTTTGTTCAGCGAGTTTGTGTTTACTTCTTCAGACTCTTTTGGCGAACTATCGCCCTTTTTAAGGTCCCGATTAGCCAAAAGAGCCCCAGAATAGTCCTTGGGCTCCTCTTCTATCACTACATCACACTCTGGGACCTCAACAGGTTCTTCTTTTACTATAGTTACCGTAGTGACCCATTCGCTTGTCATGTTTGTTGATTCCATTCCACATTGAAGCAATATTTAACTTAGTTTCATCGCTTTTAGGTACTTTAACGATTGTTAGTTTTGGAATGTGTAATACTTTGTTTGTGACGGAATTGATGTTTTTATTGTGTAAACGAAACGAACGAGATTGTCCCTTGTGTGTCAGTCAGACGGGCTGACGGGCAGCCATTTCCTGTCACTGTCAACCGGGTACCACAGATAAAGCATTTTTTTTTTGTTTTCCTATAGCTTCACGGTGTCACTGAAATAATCGAAATATTTTTTTACAAGATTTTACCCGCGGCTTCGCACGCGTACCTAATCCATTAGTTCCAGCAGTTGGCTTGAAATGCCCGGATTTAGCAAGATTCCCATAGCACTATTAGAGCTTATTTAATACGAGAGCGAGAGGGACCGCACGACACGAACTTCGAGTTTCGTAGTAGCGCCGGTGCTATGGCGGCATCTCGAACTTTGTTTTAAAATTGGCCACTCAATGATGAAGGTTGTTTTTTTCCGCGTCCATCTTTAAATTACTGTATGGGATGGGAATCCCTCTTAAAAACATTTAAATATATCTATTGATAATTTACACCTTTGGGCACATAATAACTAATAGTACTATTTGGGTCAACAAGACGCTCCAATAGTTTGCTGTAAAACCTGTGTGACAGGATGAAAGGATACGTAACAGCTATAGGGCTCCGTTTTGACCTGTTGTGAGCCCCATAGGGGGCAATTAATGAGCAAACCGGATTTTCACAAGTCTAACTTATTATTCAGTGGAAGTACAAAGTACATATATCTATGCAATTTGCCACTGCGGAACGGAATCTGTATACATGTCGTAAGAGGAAGAATAACTTCGCTACCCGCCAGTAGATGGCAGTGTACGTCTTTTATTTCACGGTAACGGAAAGTCGCCTTAAAAAATATTAATTCGAGTACTAACTTTTATCTCCAACTTAGGTATTTATAAGAGAAAAATATGTGATTAAAATGTTCGATTTAACGTAAAGAAAGGCCCTGATCGTCGACGGGTTAGTAAAACAGCATTTTTGCGGCTCGTCGGTAAAGCTCCCCCGGTGTATATGTCGGCGGCCGATCGTAAAATCCGCCAGATCACGAAATTCCTAGGCATATCATGAAACGCCGCCATTTCATGATATGCCTAGGAATTATGCCTAAACGTTGGCCAGGCATATCACGATGTGCCTAGGAATTTCGTGATCTGGCGGATTTTACGATCGGCCGCCGACATATACAATACCATGGTTTTAAACACCGACAAGCCGGGCTCGTGGCTCGTCAAGTATGTATAATTCTTTACTCGGCTCGCCGTGTAAAACCGCGTGTCGATCACGGCCGGCGAGCCGAGCCGGCAGTTTTGTCAGCTTTCGGCGAAAGAAAAGAACGTAACAAAGTTACTGCAAGCTTGAGAACCGGGTCCGGAAGTGAAGATGTGTATCACCCAAAGTTTATTAGTAGATTATTGTCGTGGCCTGGAAGTAGGCAATTGCTGGCTGAGTATGAGTATTAAACGGACGAGCTTGCGAGTCCGTTTAACTAAAACGAAGCCAGCAATTGCTATTCCAGCCGAGACTAATATAAAGCTTTTTCTCAAAATGTTGAATAATTCTGAAATAGAATAAACTTTTTCTCAAAGTATGCCTATTATAAAATTTAATTTATTCCAATGTTTTTCTTATGCTTCCCGCCTTTTTTCATTAAAAATAAACTGCAGGTGTATTTTTCCACCGAAAACACACAAAGCTATTTCAGACCCAATAGAAAAAGTCCGGAGTTCCAACAAAATATCTGATACCGGCCATTATTAGACTTGGCTGTATACGACTTGTGCTAACATTTCCATGGCCTTTTTAACTTTAAAAAAAAAATGTGACTGTTTGCAGGCGCGCTATTTCATTATTGTTGAGCTAGCGCGCCTGCAATCGTTTTAACTTTTTAATTTTTCGCTGACCATAAACTATGCACTTCACCTTCTGATATGTAAAGAATAATGTCAACTTTTACGGACATTTTGAGAAAAGTATTATATTTCGTGGCTTTTAGCCCTCATTGTTACAATGACGCTTTTGTCAAAAATATCTATATCAAATCAATAATTCCATCAGTCCAGTCATACAGACAGACATATAGATGTAGTGAATGTTTCGCCATTATATTTATCTTGCTATCTCAGCTACTAACTAACTAGTTTACTGCAGCTAATTGAGACAGCAAGATATATACTATATCGTCATTACTTTGAAAAAAGCCCGTATCTCAAAATCTATAATTTTACTGAGTGAACTTTATGAACATTACTAGCGTTTAGTCGCAGCTTCGCACGCGTAGATACAGCAGTCGAATTGAAATTCCGGGATTTTATTGAATTCTCGAAGAAATTCCCTAAAATCACCACGTGGTTTTCATTGACGTTATATTAAAACACCCATGCCAAATTTCATGACTCGTACCCAGCGGTTGTTATTTAGAGATTTAACCCTATCCCATGGGAATAATCGGAGATAAAAGTATTCTATGTTTTAATCCAGGTTATAAACTAACTTTTGTCAAATTTCATCCATTTAATCATAGTCGGGGATCTTAATTTGAATCCTCGATGTACGTCTCAAAGTGTTTTATGTTATTATGGTTACTTTTTAGCTGTATGTGGTTTACGTGAAAGGAATGATGTTGTGAATGCTCGTGGAGGGAAACTCGATGTGGTGCTGATTTCGGAGTGCATACGCGGGGTCAGTGTTCTTGAGATTGAGGGGGCGGGCTTGTCCCTCGACGTGACGAGTACCATCCACCTTTGGACATTGCTGTTCCCTTGCATGAAGCCCGGCAGCGTTCTTTCGCTGAACGGATAGATCCTAGTAACATTAATGGACAACAAGACTGGAATTTTGCAAAGGGTAACTACGAACTTTTGTATAAACTAGTCTCAGAAGTTAACTGGAAGGATGTTTCTTGAGGCTCAAGACGTTAACATTGCGGTAGACTCCTTTTACAAAATAATGTACAGTATTTTCGATGTTAGTATTCCTAAAAAACATCGCAACAAAATGCGTGTTAGACGCTATCCGGTATGGTTCACAGCTAATATAATTAGTGATTTAAAAATTAAAGCTGCTCTTCATCGAAAATGGAAGGCGACTAAGCACAGGAGTACATATATTAGATTTTCGGAACTTAGGGCGGATATCAAAAACAGGTTTCCTCTGCTTATAGTATTTATATCCACCAAATACAGTCAAAATTAAAAACTAACCCACGCGCTTTTTGGCAGCACATTGATAGCCTTAAGTCTAAGGGGGTTTCACTTCACAAGTTGCCTTCGAGGGAAACAGTTTACTGGTCCTGAGACAGCTGAGGCATTTGCCGGGTTCTTTTCAAGTGTCTTTTTACCTAATGTTCCACGTCTTGATTGTAACAGTCGGAAAGCTGGTGAGGATAAAATGTCTGCCAATTATATTCACGTCAAGGGGGTGACTCTCGGTGAGGTCAAAGCAGCCATTAAGAATTTAAAGCCCAACAGCGCTGTTGGGCCTGACAGGATACCTGCTTATATCGTGAAGGGATGTGTTGATTTTCTTGGGGTACCACTACACTCTTTGTTTAATCTGGCACTCTCTACCGCCTCGTATCCTCAACAATGGAAGACTTCTAGGGTTAAGCCTATCCCTAAAACGAGTGACGTCAATAATGTGGAGAGTCATAGACCTATCGCTATTTTGTCAACGCCAGCGAAGTTGTTTGAGGCAATACTTCACCGAGCGCTATCTGTACAGTTAAAACCATTCCTGAGTGACGCGCAACATGGTTTCAGAACAAATCGGTCGGTCGACACAAATCTCTCAATCCTGACCAATATCATCTCTGAACATCTTGATAAGGGCATTCAGGTTGATGTGCTGTATTTTGATTTTCGCAAGGCTTTTGATCGCGTGGATAACGACGTGTTGCTGCAAAAATTGGATATTATTGGATTCGCTCCAAAATTGCTAAAATTTTTTGCAAGTTATCTACGCGATCGGCAGCAATATGTTCAACATGGTCATTTCATCTCGGCCCCCTACCATACCCGATCTGGCGTAAGCCAGGGATCTATTTTGGGCCCTTTTCTTTTCGGTATAATGGTGAATGATCTCGAATTGGCTGTTAAAAATGCAAAATGTCTCCTTTACGCTGACGACCTGAAGTTAGTTTACGGGATCGAATTACCTGCCGATCGTATCTCCTTGCAGGCAGATATCGACTCTGTGTGGCGGTGGAGTGTTGAGAACAAGTTATGCTTCAATACGGCTAAGTGTTGTGTGTGCTCCTTCAGTCGTGCTTGTTTCCCCACGTATAACGAATATTTTCTGGGAGTAGAGCCCATTAACAGAGTCTTCTCTTTTAAGGATCTGGGTGTTATATTTGATACGCGTCTTACTTTCCACGATCATATAAGGGCGGTTGCCGCCAGTAGTTTTCGTAGACTAGGTTTTGTCATTCGAAACATCCGGGATTTCCAAGATCCAGGGGCTATAAAAGTCTTATTTAATGCCTTAGTGAGAAGCAAGCTGGAGGCTTCCGCCATTGTATGGAACCCGTTTGAGGTGACCTACATCTTGCTGTTAGAGAGGGTCCAGAAGGCTTTCTTGAGAACGCTGTACAAAAAAATATATGGATGTTACCCGTATTTATACCCTACTAAATTCTTACTTGGCACTCTAGGCTTTAACTCATTGGAGGTGAGGCGCAACCTGAGCCTTCTAGTTTTTACTGTTCGGGTCTTGCGTGGGGCGGCAGACTGTCCTGACCTCGTTGAGCAGCTAGTTAGATTTTCTGTCCCTGACGTGCCGAGGATAACCTTGAGACGCGTATGCGCTCCCTGTTAGCCGTGCCTGCGGCTCGCACCGTGTCGCACAGGCACTGGAGTCTACTCCGGAGTGCGACTTGCTGGCTGGGCGTTGGGCTGCTGTGTCTCGACAATTATTAATGTTCTGCGAGATGATGGATGACAGGAAAACTAGTGTTCCTATGTAAAGTTTCTCACTGTACTTTAGTTTAAGATGTGATTTGTGTAGTTTCACAGTGTATTGGTCAATACTGTAATGCTGTGAAATGTACTTTTTAATAAATAAATAAATAATAAATAAAAATCCAAATCCGTCCAGCCCGTTTCAGCGTGAAGAAGTAACAAACATTACTCACTCACTCACAAACTTTCACATTTATAATATTAGTAGGATTTCAAGAGTAAATTTTGTTGACGTATTGATTTGAGATTGGTTTTTGGAATCTTTTTGTTATTTTTTTTCGATTCCAAATTTTTGTGGTTTTCAAAAAAGTATTTACGGTCATCCCTGAAAACTCATATCGAAAATATAAACTGAAATATAGATGCACAGAGAAACCAGAAAAATAAGACCAGCGCTGGGAATCGAACCCAGGTCCTCGGCATTCCGTGCCACGTGCTACAGCATAGATGTCGCTAGTGTCGCCTTTAAGTTACTGAATAAGAAACAAACAGGCTGAGATATGTGGTGCATAGGAGAATTCGTGTCTGTACCGTTGTCCAGCGTTGTGTAGCGGATATAGCACGCGGCACGGAATGCCGAGGACCTGGGTTCGAATCCCAGCGCTGGTCTTATGTTCTGGTTTTCTGTGCATCTATATTTCAGTTTGTATTTTCGGTATTGATTTGAGTTAAGAGATTGTTTCAAAGCATAGTGACGTTAAGGACCATTATATGTTTCGGCACAATAAAACATATGACAGATTAATTTATAATAGCTGTATTCCACTAAATTATACATATAGATTAGGTTCGTATGACCGCTCGCATCGGCGTGTAGCGTGCGACTGTCAGATTGACAGTTTGCTTGATTACGTCTTGTACCATCAGCCAAACATGTGGTCTACCACCCTAAAGTTGATAATCGTTTGCATGTCACAAAACAATAATGCCAATAGACGTGTCTGTCAACTTGAAAGTTCGACTTTAGCGACATATTCATTTCATAGGAACTTCTTTAAAAATTGATATACCATTTATTTGGCTGATGGTACAGTCAAGGGCAAAGATATCGACACGGCCAAAGTTGTTAAAATATGTATACACGGCCTTAATATTAAGTGCATAAAGTCGTGTATACATATTTTTGTAACTTTGGCCGTGTCGATAACTTTGTACTTGACTGTACAATGTTCAATATTATCTGATAATATGATTGACGGACTAAACTATATGACGTCTCTGTTTGTTTTGGTCGAATAGACGGAGACGGCAACACATTTATCTGTCAAATAGAAACAGCCCCTAAAAGGAATAACATTTTTTTACTTACACTTACGAAAATATTCAATTCCGTTCAGCTGTTTCAGCGTGAAGAAATAACACACACACACAAACTTTCACCTTTATACCTAATATTAGTAGGCTGAGACTGCTTGTGGACGTCCGTTGTTTCACCGGACAACCGTTTTCAGCGGTGTTGTATGGCTTCGTCGCCGGACAAGTGTCCGGTGCATGTACACACACTCATTGTGAGCCATACAACACCGCAAGTCCGGCAAAAGCAACGGACGTCTACAAGCGGCCTTATATCTACTAGACTACTGTATCAAAATATATTACCTTAGTGATATTCAATAACAAAGTCAAATCTATACAGATTATGCTTACTCACAAAAATAAACAAAATTACATATTATTATTTACATTAGTTCTATACTCCGTTTGATTAATTTAAAGTTTGAATTAACGGTCAAATTTTAACACACGTTTCTCGGTATTTCGAACACAAATTAACTAAAAATACCTACATGTTCATTTATTAGCGGTATTTACTGTTTTTATTATAGAACTTAAAACAATTTTAAATAGTTTCGTTGTTTCATTTAACAACGTATGCAAAATTTACCGTTACGTTTCGAATGTCAAAATAAATGGAGTATAGTTGACCAATATCTATCAGCAATCTTCGTCCAGTTCCGCAGAAATACCGCTAGATGGCGTTAGTATCGCAAGATCAGTTTGACGTTTGACTGCGATTGGCTCGTTTAGTTTATTTCAATCACAAACGTGACGCAAAGTCAAAGTTGGCAAACGAATCTTGCGATACTAGCGCCAACTAGCCTGTCAGAAACCATCGTTAGATGTTTCTTGACAGGTGATATCAAAATTGTACGTGCAAAGCCTCTAAGTCTGTGCGACACATGTCTTCACTGTCGCTAGAAATGATTGTCTTAACATTAAGTGCACTTAAACTTTACTAATGTCGTTGAGAACTCGAAACAAAACATTGGTTCACTTTTTCTTTCTAATTTGAATCTTCAGGAAAACGAAAATAACCGACGAGACCCGAGCGGCAATAACACCCTACTTCTACTGTACTTGTGTACTAAAACTTCTGCACCTTTAGTCGACAAACATTCCATCGAATATCATAACTTCGAAAGTGGTTCATCGAATATTCGGTTCTCGTATTTAGTTTGTATAACAAAACAATGCAAGTAGTCATCGAAGAAACATGTAATAAAAATGATTTCTGACAATATTTATTAGTTCTATAGTTAGCACGAAGACGTGCCGCCCAGACTTACACTTAGCAAGGCCGGATTGCTTCTAGTTCAAGATTCATTGTCATTGTCGTCCGAAAACAAACCCTGATTAAATTAATCCTAAAAAATCGATTTACTCCCATTTATTACAAATAAAATCTAGTCGAGTCTACGAGACAAATGGTAGTCAATTGTATGTACAGTCAAGGGCAAAGATATCGACACGGCCAAAGTTGCAAAAATATACACGGCCTTAATGTTAAGTGCATAAAGTTGTGTATACATATTTTTGTAACTTTGGCCGTGTCGATATCTTTGCCCTTGACTGTACCATGTGACAAGATTCCAATTTTGACGATATTCAGGATGGATGCTTTTCCTAGTTTGTATCACTTCGTCTAAAAAGTAGCTGGTCTAAGAAGCAACTGGTCTAAAAATCAGTAGTCTAAGAAGCAGCTGGTCTAAGTAGCAAGTGATCTATGAAGCCAGTGGTCTAAGAAGCAAGTGATCTAAGAAGCCAGTAGTCTAAGAAGCAACCGGTCTGAGTAGCAAGTGGTCTAAAAAGCAACTAGCCTTTTTCACATAGAAAGCCATCCTATTTTGATCTTGTTATTTGTTTTGGGTTTTCTTTTTAACATCTGGAGGTATATCTGTTTGTGATCAGATAACGCCGATTCTATAATATAAAAGTTAAAACTGTCTTCGATTAGGCCTGTGTGAGACTGTGAACATGATCCAGGATAGTTTTGCATGTTGTAGTATCTCGGGTACAATAACTCTCAATAATTATGTTTATAAGAATGTAGCCAGAACTCTCAATTATAGTTTTATACTGCAGAGTTGGTTGGTAAATTGACAACAAGTCGATGTTGAAATCACCGAAGACGATTGATCTTTTATGTTCTTCAAGTTGCTGTTCGAATTTCGTAATAATATATCAAATTTACAAGGAAAATTATAGCGGCTGAGATTGCTTGAGAATTATTAGTAATTTAAGAGTAAATAGCAGCCTAAGGTATAAAATAAACCTAAACTTGGAAGATTCCGTACACAATACGGAATCCTTAGAAAAATATTATTTGATTTTTTTGTAATGGCTACGGAACCCTATCCTGGGCGTGTACGACACGCTCTTGGCCGGTTTTTATTTTTTGATTTGGACCAGTTGCTTCTTAGACCGGATGCTTCTTAGAGCAGTTGCTTCTTAGACCAGTTGCTTCTTCGACCAGTTGCTTCTTAGACCACTTGCAACTTAGAACAGCTGATTTTTAAACGAAATTATATAACCTAGTTTTGCTAAAAGTATTTCAAATTGTAACTTTTCTGCTTGCACATATGATTTCGAGTTGATTTTCCATTTGTACTCAATGACAGTAAATAAAAATATGTCCATACTTAAAACTATATGCCTATCATGGAAACTGATCTGGCGGATGTCCATTATTTATACAATTGTCAGTCAACATATTCCTTTCGTATTTCAAAGCAGCCGATATAATCTCAGACTTAGCTAGATTCAAGAGAACTGGATTTAGACTTTTCAATATAGGCGCCACTCCGGCTAGAAAAGCGTCTACCGGATTAGGTTCTGGATTTTTAACTAAAACGTATTTGGGCTTTTTGTTTTTGCTCTTTTTCCCTCGGCCCTTTCTCTTTCTTTGGGAGGATTTGGCGGAGCGGAGGGAGCTACGGGAGGTGTGGGAGGAGTGCGAGGAGAGGGATATTGGGGCGGGGGAGGGGGGGAAGATCACTGAAGACGATGATGACGCCGAGTCTTTATGTTGTGACTCGGGTTCTGCGCCTGAAATGGGAGAATGTTGATTTAAATACATTTGTTTCAAATAAACCCCGTGTGGTGTCGGGTTAGAATTACAGCTGGGCTACTACGAAACTCGAAGCGAAGTTCGTATCGTACCGTCCCTCTCGCTCTCGTATTAAATAGTATAAGTGTCAGAGGGACCGCACGACACGAACTTCGAGTTTCCAGTTTCGTAGTAGCCCTGCAGCTCTCCATTTCTTCCGTGGATGTCGTAAGAGGCGACTGAGGATATAGGTTAAGGTATACCGTAGGCGACAGGCTAGCAACCTGTCACTATTGTACCGTTTTTGTCAACTTAAAACCTAAAATTGCTAAAAGTGGCTCCGAAGCGGTAACGTTTCGTGTACTCTGTCTACCCCATTTGGGAATACAGGCGTGATATTTGTGTGTGTGTTTCAAATAAAAACCGGCAAAGTGCGAGTCGGACTCCCGCACCAATGGTCCCGTATCATTATCTATTTAACACTAGCTGGTGCCCGCGGCTTCGCCCCCGGTGTAGTTTTTTTTTTAATTTTCTAAATCTTTCTTCATATGAACCTTCGCCTGACAACAGAAACACATGTTGCTATTACAGAAACAAAATGAAGAAACTTATTCATTAACGACAAACAAACCTATTAAAACCGCTAAAATTATCTGTCACTTGCTATTAGGGAAAGCAGTTAGACATAGCTGTTAAGTTTATGAATAGACATTAGCAAAAAAACGGCAAAACAATCACGTTTGTTGTATGGGAGCCCCCCTTAAATATTTATTTTATTCTCTTTATAGTATTTGTTGTTATAGAGGCCAAATCAATACATAATCGGTGAAAATTTCAAGTGTCTAACTATTACGACTCAAGAGTTAAAGCTATGTGACAGACGGACGGACGGACAGACAGTGGAGTAAATATAATCATGGGTCAATCGACGCCAATTAACCTAGTCCCAAACTAAGCGAAGCTTGTACTAGGATACTAGGCAACGGATAAACATACTTATATAAATAAATACATAACATCCAAGACCCGCGAACAAACATTCGTATTATTCATACAAATATCTGCCCCGGCCGGGAATCGAACCCTATACGCCCGAATAATAATACGGCTTTGAATGAAACTTGGCATGTGTGTTGGTAAGGCAGACAGGTGTTATGATTTAAAAAAAAAAATGTTACCTAGGGTTACTTCATTGCTGGGGCTCTGAGCAGGGCTCCCGTGGCGCTCCGACGACGGCTCGCGTTCCATCTTCGTCGCGCTGTAACAGACAGACCGAACACTGAAAACAACCAAATTACCAGTCTTTTGAGAGCCACCACCATTATCAGCCGTAGAAAGTCCACTGCTTTACAAAGGCCTCCCCCATAGACCTTTCCAGTTGCTGCTGGTCACAGTATACATATAATAAAACCGGTTAAGTGTGCGAGTCGCACCTCGCGCACACGAGGTCTCTCGTACAAACCTGTAGATAGTAATAGTAACTTTAGAGCCCGGTTTAAGCCGGTGTTGCCTGCAATTTAATATTTGTTTTATTTTATTTTAATTTTAATTTTAAGTTAGTTTTAGATAAGGTCCTCACTGAAAAATCAGCGCCACGGCTTGCCGTGGCATTATGCTGAGTTTGGGACCTGTTTAGCGTCATGATGTCTTTATCTGTTCTGTTTGTTCTATGTTTGTTTTTTATGGCGTTAAATAAATGATCTATTCTTTCTTTTCTTTCTTTTTCTTTCTAAAATAATTAAAAAATATTTTTATATATGATGCTAACTAAAAATTTACGGTTTTCGTAATTTTACTTTTATCTGTGCTATAAG
>NC_133499.1:684437-751419 GCF_025370935.1 Choristoneura fumiferana | reverse complement strand
GGCCTTTACCTATTAGTGTGGGTACCAGGCCCTTAGCTATTAGTGAGTGTACCAGGCCCTTAGCTATTAGTGAGTGTACCAGGCCCTTAGCTATTAGTGAGTGTACCAGGCCCTTAGCTATTAGTAGGCTCGGCCTTACCAGGCGTGCGCGGCGCGCGCGCGCAGAGCCTGAGGCGCGCGTCGCAGGCCGCCGGCTCGTCCAGCACCATCCCGAACAGCGTCCGCAGCGCGGCCGCGTGCCGCCGCGACAGCACCACCGGCAGCAGCGCGATGCTGTTCACGGCGTCGTCCGGCGACGTCGGGTCGAAGTACGGCCTGGAAGGACATAACGTGCTGGTTTACCGACACAAGGTCACTGTGTAAAAGAAACAAATTAATCCTAATCCTAATTTCATAAGTGCAAAGGTATTCTGGACATACAGACCAGATAATCTATTTTCAACCTTTTCATGACACAATCCCTTTAGTAAAATATTAAATAAAAATCGTCATTTTTATTTATTCTCGGCCAAGATCGAGACCGAGACCGAGAATTTCTGCCAAGTTTCTTGCGGCGCATTCTTCTTGGCAATGATGGTCTTTCCGAAAGCGCTGGTAGTTTAAAAAAATGACGTGTAAAAGTACCCATTGCGGCCTATTTACTGAATAAATCATTTGAATTTTGAATTTGAATAAAATATATTCTCGGCCGAGACCAAGACACAAAAAATAAGTAAATTTGTTGGCTGTAGGGAGTAATATTTTATATGGCGAGGAATGCCAATACTCAAAATATTAGCATTTCTCTCGTTACTCTTGTTAGCGGGTGTCAGTTAGTTGCAAGTACCAGACGCACGAGACCAATCAAAATCCCAAGGATAGCTCCTGTCACCGGCACCGCGGTAAACAGCTCGCCGATATTAAATTCAGTGACGCCGCGGAGTCTCGGTCAACGGCGGCGAAACTGGACTGTTTTAGCCGAAACCGAGACCGAGATCTCGGTCGCACCTTTAATTATTAGTTGACATTTTCTTGATATTTTTATTTTTGAAGAAAGTACTAGTTTTCCCAGAAACCTATGGGCTTCGCGACTCCCCCAGGGGGTCGTGACCCACACGTTGAAAACATTGGGATAGCCCAATGGATAGACGCCTGACTATGAGGCTTGAGATATCAGGTTCAATTCTCGGTCGAGGCAGATTTTTCAATGAAAATACAAATTTTTCCTCTCCAGTCTTAATATGTATCTAGACACGCGGGAAGCCGTGGTGGCCTAGTGGTTTGACCTATCGCTTCTCAAACAGAGGGTCGTGGTTCAAACCCCGGCTCGTACCTCTGAGTTTTTCGAAATTCATGTGTGGAATTACATTTGAAATTTACCACGAGCTTTACGGTGAAGGAAAATCGTGAGGAAACCTGCACAAACCTGCGAAGCAATTCAATGGTGCGTGTGAAGTTCCCAATCCGCACTGGGCCCGCGTGGGAACTATGGCCCAAGCCCTCTTGTTCTGAGAGGAGGCCTGTGCCCAGCAGTGGACGTATATAGGCTGGGATGATGGATGATGATGAGACACGCGGGAGCGTGTCAAGCCAAGTCCAAGCTAACAGAACTGGCGAGCAGCACCGTGTGTAATTTTACCCGAACCATTTGGAGCCACTTTTGACCCCCTCATAACTCAAAAACTATTTCACATAAACATGTCAAATTTGGCTCATTTATTGAATGCGAGCACTCGTATATGCTCCACATTCATAAACACTCCTCAAACGTTATTGGATTTTTGAGTGATTTTTTTAAACCCAGCCTGGTACCAGGCTTCCCTACCTGCCTCCCCTCGCATGTGCAGCGCAGCGCGCAGCTTGGGCGGCTCGCCGGCCGCCTCGATATACATCACGACCGCCGCATCCCGCCCCGTCCGCGTTTGTCAACACGTGGACCACGCTCTTCAGGGGATGTGGACGGTGACTTCCCGATGGTCCGAGAGGCGCGGCGCAGGGATCGAGACACCGTCGGAGGATATGCGGACCTGGTAGAAATAGATGAATTACGATATAAAGTAGATTATTAATTATTATTAATTCCTCTTAATGGCGGCCATAAGGCTTGGGCCAGTGTCAGTTAAATTAAAGATAAATATATTCCTTATTCACGTTGTACGGTGATTGTAGTTTTTGCAACTTGATAGCAAAATTCCAGAAACCACGCGGAGACAACTTGCGCATTAAAAAATGTCAGACACGAGAGCAATATAGAATTTTGTGATCACTGTTCACTGTTAAGGTTAATCGCCGCATAAAACACTATCAAAATTATACTTCAACTAGCCAAAGAAACAGAAATAGCAAAATATTGTCTACATCCGCCATGTCGAATGCTACAAATCGAATCCTATAAAGTAGATGTGTGAAGTAACAGTCAGTTGATACTATTATTTTTAATAACCTACCTAACCACCAAAGCTAAAAAAAGTTGAAAAATCCTCTTGTCATTTCAAAGCTCAGTATCTAAAAAATTTGCTTATTTTTGATGACATGGGGGCCGGGGGTCTTGATGGTGCTTATGTCAATAATTTTTTTATTTATTTTTTTTTTTTTTTTTTATCAAAATGTATTAGGTTTTAATTGAAGCAAGTGTGGCTACCCTACTTGTCTAAGCTTGATAGTGAAAAGTGAAAAATGAAATAACAATAAAGAAGCCTAAATAGATTTAAAAATATATATACCAATGTTTACCTATGCATAGACATGTTCTAATTTAATTTAATTTTAATTTTAGTTTCAATAGTTTAATTTAATGTGGGTAATTTAAATATGGGTTACCAAAATGACCTGAAATAAATGATTTTTATTTTATTTTATTTATAGGCGGGGGGGGAGTAGAGTTTTGCTGAATTTCGCTGACAAGAAGGGGGTTAAAAATTACTAAAATTCTACTTACATAATACTTGATTGACCCCAAGTACAAATGGGGCCTTTTTCGGGTTCCGGAGCCAAAATGGCAACAACAGAACCCTTATAGTTTTGCCATGTCTGTCTGCCTGTCCGTCCGTCCCTGCTTTGCTCAGGGACTATCAATGCTAGAAAGGCGTAATTTGCACGAATACACTTATATGTAAACCTATGCAACAAAATGGTACAATAAAAAATTTAAAAACATCTTTTTTACTGTACCTCCTATCTAGACGTAAAGTGGGGTGTCTTTTTTTCTCTAAAAGGTAAAGGTCTCCTAAGAGCATTTTCGCGTAGCAGCAAGGGATCTAGTAGCTGCCCTTGCTGCCCCATCTCAACTTTCCACCCTGTATAAAAAATTTGATCTCTGACTTCTCTTTGGAATTGGAGTGTATCAATGAGTGTCTTATAAATTTGTTTTTGAATCCTTTCTATACTAATGTGCACAAGATAAAACAGATTCCAAATGACGATAGAAAGTAGGCTTGGATCCTTGAAGTCTTTGGCTTGGCGGAATATAAATCCCAACATTTGGTATCTTGTTAAGTAATATATTATAAAATTATCTCTTACCACCCCTGAGGCTTGAAGAAGTACGAGCCGATCATGATGAAGCGGCATGACAGTTTGACCTCCGTCTCGTGTTGGGGCTCTGCGGCATCGCTTCATCTGCAATAATAAGCTCTCAGTACTCTGTTCTACATGTTCTGTTTACATTTCAAATGGTATCTAATGTGGTGTTGGAACACAAATATTCAAATAAATAACTTAATGTGATGCAAAACGGGATATTAAAATAAATGACATAAATCATTTTTTTTATGGCTTTCACTCTTGCTCTTTTTTTTTTTAGTAGCCTATTTTTGTGTCCCACTGCTGGGCAAAGGCCTCTCCTCTCTTGCTCCACTCTTGCCTATCAAAGGCGAGCTCCCGCCATCCCACATTATAGGCATCTAAGTCGTTCCTCCATCTCCTCTTCGGTCTGCCTCTATTACGGTATCCGTCACTAGGGACCCATTCCGTAACAATTTTGGCCCAACATTCTGTCTTAGCAAGACTTATTTTTATGTGTAAAAAACATTATTATCTGTCGAAATACAAGGAAGATATGACAGAGTGAAGTTTGCATTCCATCTTTACAACTCGGTTTTAATTGGTGAAGATATATTTGAACAAATAAAAATGTCTAAAATATATTGTGTGTGAATATACCTAATGACTTTGCAAATATCTATATCAATGAATCATGTTACATTATTTTTCAGGTAACAGAATAACAATAACAGCTACCGTTGTAGTGCCAAAACAGTACAGTAAAGGGTTGAACCTTTGTTCAAATCATTTAGAGCTGATAAGTGCGAGCAAAAAATTAGAAATATCGATAATCATTTGGCCAAATAACAAATACTGTAATATAGCTTTGAAATTGGTTGGATATCTGAAAATCCATAAATATTGCTTCAAAAGTACCTAAACATGTGCTAGATCGGCCCTGTAACTTGCTTGAGTTACAGTTTACAGTAGCTAAGTGTGTAACAAAGTATACCGGCGAAGAGTATATTCGATGGAGCAATGCTAATTAGCATTCATAAAATATCGCTATTTGGCCGATTATTTCGTCGTGCTTACTATAACAGTGTATAATAAACCTTCTGGCTTGCCAATGGACCATCTGATTAAGATACTTGTAGCATAAAATAAGGGAAATTTGTACCGTGGTGCGCCTCGGTGTCCGCATCTAGGTCGAAATTACCAGGAAACATTTGCGGCATTACGTGATGCTGCGTCACATTAAAGCATCTATTTAAATCAAACAACACTAGAAATAAACAAGTTTTTAGGAAAATAACTATGGTTTCAGATAATCAATGATGTTTTCAATACAATACAACGCAAAATGCCGTGCGAGCGAAGCGGACGGAACGATACGTATAGACCTATAGGATAGCAACTCATCAGACCTGACACTTGTCATGAGTGACAAAGTGTCAACGTGACATTTTGGAATTTTTAAACTTTAACATGGCCTTGAGATGAAGAAATCATACAGCCAAAAGTCAAGAAATTTATAATAAACGTAAAACAGCAGTGCTTGCACTGTTGTGTTTCGGCGTGGAGAGTTAAGTAAAACAGCCGGTGAAATTACTGGCACTTGAGGTATCCCTCTAGGTTGGCAACGCATCTGCAATCCCCCTGGTGTTGCAGGTGTCTATGAGGTGGTGGTGGGCAACAAAAAAAAAAGTATTAAACGTTCACACGAAGTTTTTATATTTCTACAAAAGCGAATAGTCCTTTTTTCCTCTGAGATTAAAGCTGACATTGTGTTATCTAGATTGTCAGACTGTTATCTTACTCTATGGTTTGTCTGCTATTAACAATCAGCCAGTTACAACGTTACCACGTTACAACAAACCCGCGAACCGAAACAAGAATGTCTAAGGTCTCTAATATTTTTTTTCGGAAATCTTCCAAAATGGGTCCAATTAAAATACTATTTAAAGACAAACTGGCAGCTTTCAACTTAAAAACGTAAGCATCCATTTCAATTTTTTTTTAATTAAAAACGCAAACGATTTACTTAATGTGTTGTGAAACTAAAACATACCTTATAGTCTAGAAATTATAATAGAAAATCGAAGATCGAAAAGTGAGATGTATTACTTTCATCTATCCTTAACAAAAACTTACGAATTTGCGGCGAGGCCATAGTTCGAAAATCGACGTTCGAATCGTACCGTCCCTCTCGCTCTCGTATTAAATAGTATAAGTGTAGAGGCACCGAACGACACGAACTTCGAGTTTCGTAGTAGCCCTGCTGCAGTTTGTTTATTTATTACAACTAGTTGTTGGTGACTTGACTTCGTCTGCAAAGTATTTATTTATCACATGCCCGCGGGAACCATATAATGGGCTAGTGTTTAAAAAAAAAATTTAGTTTGGATACTTATTTTTTTTTATTGATGATATCCGCATAGAACTAAGGTTACCGATGATCACACGCGTGCAAAGTCGCGGGCAGACACTACTCATTCATTAATAAGCCTTAAGCCGAGTTTAGACTTGCAAGAAAAATCACGCAAGTTGCATTACCGTAAAGGCCGAGGCCGTAAAGTAAAGCCAACGAGTTTGTAGTGGTTAATGGAGCGCCGCAATGTAATGCAACTTGCACGATTTTTCTTGCAAGTCTATACTCGGCTTTAGATTATATATCCTTGACTGAATTGAGATTTGAATTTTATATCTGTTATCAAACTATCAAGTTTGATATATTTTTTGGCAGTCATCATGACTTGCTTCCTATATGAAAAGGCACTTTATGAATTTATCATCAAATTTCACAACTATTTTCCTCAAGTTGTGGAAATATTGTATATCATAATATTTGCGTACTTAAGTATTAACTGGTATTTATACGCCTTCCAGACTTACCTTGATGCACCTTCAAAAAATAATAAAACCGACTAGGTACCATACTTTCTTTTAAACCGAAAGTTATGAGAAATAAGTTTCTGCTCAAAATATATAAACTAGCTTTTGCCCGCGGCTTCGCCCGGGTGGAGTTCGGTTATCGCGCGCTGTTTCCTCGGAAACTGTGTCTTTTTCCGGAATAAAAAGTAGCCTATGTCACTCTCTGGCCCATAAACTATCTCTATGCCAAAAATCAAGTCGATCCGTCTCGCTCCGTTACGGCGTGCAAGACGGACAAACATACAAACACACACACTTTCACATTTATAATATTAGTATGGATTTTTTTATTACGAGTTTATTATACCGACTGTGCTTTTTGTTGACTGTAGGGCCTTAGGTATTGGCATTGTCATCGAATAGGTATACCTATTATATCTTTTTTTAGGGTTCCGGAGCCAAGATGGCAAAAACGGAACCCTTATAGTTTCGTCGAGTCCGTCTGTTTGTCTGTCCGTCCGTCCGTATGTCACAGGCATTTTACTCTAAAACTACAAGATATAAATGAAATTTGGAGTACAGATGTGTTGTCAAAGCCGCTATTTAGTTTTGTAGTTAATTTTTTTTGGCATTTTATTATAAAAACGTATGCAATTTCCCAGAAACGACTTTTTGGTTTTAGCCAGTCTGTAAGACGGAACTTTAAGCTTCCCTGTGTTTCTTGTAGCCCTTGGCTTATCGACGTTAGTGGGAAAATCACATATTATTATGGTCTTCCTGACATACATGATTATTTCAAAAACATCAGCCAAATAAGTGGTCTATCAATTTTTAAACAAGTGCCTATCATGATTGTTTTTTTTTTTGGAGTCTTTTTGTCATCGATATATATGTACTAGTAGAATATAAGTCAATGCTTTTTGTATTGTTTATTTCAACTCCAAATTTGTTACTTTTACGGCTATCCCGTGAAACCATATCGAATTTGATTGCTTAGTAGCGACATCTCTTATCTTGTCTGGGTGAGCGGCAACCTGAGATGTATGCATAGGAAAAATTCGTGTCCAGATTCCTGTCCAGCAGTGGTGTAGGGGTTATAGCACGCAGCACGGAATGCTGAGGACTTGGGTTCGATTCCCAGTGCTGGTCTCTTTTTCTGGTTTTCTGTGCATCCATGTCTCAGTTTGTATTTTCGAGAAGTTCCTATCAAACGAATGTGTCGCTAAAGTCGAACTTTCAAATTGACAGACACGTCTATTGGCGTTATTGTTTAATGACATGCAAACGATTATCAAGTTTAGGGTGGTAGACCACATGTTTGACTGATGGTACAATGCGTCGCACGCGACGCGCGCAGTTAGCGCTGCTCATCTCATACTATGTTTCAACAGACAACGAAGTGCAAAATTCGAACTTCGTATGCCGTCCTGCTGACGATCATATTAGGTATTTAATACAAGTGAGAGATTTTTACATAAAAATAAAAATAAAAAAACATATAAAATTAACTAAAACGGGCTTCCTCATCCAAAGGCAGCGCAGCGCGGGGCATTGTGCCTAAGACGCTAGCGGCGTTGCCTCGTTGCACTGCAAGGCTCAGTCTTTGGGCGAAGAAAAAGCCTGCTCTTTGGTCGCCAGATATGCCAATTAGTTTGTCCGACACTTCTTTCATAATTTTTTTTGTGTCGGACGACCAAGGCCCAAAGGTTTCGACCGCAAGTGCCGCAAAAAAGTAGTTGTCCTTAAGAAAGGCATATTTGCGGCATTTGACGGTTTGAGAGGGACAGTACGATACGAACTTTGAATTTAAAAGTAGTCTACAGTCTACGCTAGTAGACTTACCGCCAGACGTGCTTTCCAGGCCAGTCCGCGCGGCGCACCGCTGGTTTCCGGACCAGGAGTATGTGAAGCAGTTCGATGGAGCCGTCATGTACCCTGACGAGGTCACTTCACTTATCAAACACCCGCCATATTCAGGTACAGCCACCATATATTTAAACCAGGGATGTTACGGAGTTCCGATTCCGTTTCCGTTAAGTCGGAACTTCGCCGTTTGATATTCAACATCCGTTTCGGTCCCGTTTCCGTTAATTTTGAATCTAATGACAGTATTTATATGCAAAAACTATCATTTGATTGTGACCGCGAGTATTAGAAACGTTACGCAATAGACCCTCAGCCCAGTGGCGTGCCTAGGGTATCAGACTATGGCAAGCCGAGAGATATGTTTTAGTATTTTTTTATAATTTAATGTACGTACATTCATCTTGTTGCCGTATATTTCAATCTTCAGTTTGGACGAGCTTACCAAAGCGCACTGAAAGCATGCTATTACTAGATAGAATTTTACAGACATACCCTTGGAGTCCACACAGGGGACAATTTGGTCCGTTTCCGAACTCATTCTCTCCCACAGGCACTGCAATGCACTTTACACCACACTAAAACCAGAATACCCAAGCACTTATTCATTTTTTGAGATGATTGCATCAAATCACAACGCTACGCTACGGCCCTCAGCCGCCCTCAGGTTTAGTAGACCTACCCTTAAGATCTCGTCCATCTATCACTCAGGCTCCGATTCTGGTTCCGGTTCCATTTTCGGTTTCGATAAACTAAATTGAAAACATCTTGTTCCGCTTACGGTTCCGATAAACCCACATCCGTTACATGCCTGAATTGAACATACTGTGTTATGGAATAATTCGCATTTGACAGAACAAATAGATGCAGATATATGTCAGACCTTAAGTTAATAGGTGACCAAAATTCTTTGTGGATTGCAGGCATCATAACACCCTCTGAGAAGCAGGTGCGCAACATGGTGCTCAACTTCGGGCCCCAGCATCCTGCGGCGCACGGCGTGCTGCGACTCGTGCTCCAGCTAGACGGAGAGGTCGGTCTACTGTCTCACTCACTCTTAGGGCCCCAGTACCCCGCGCCGCACGTAGTGCTGGGCCTCGTGCTGGAGTTAGACGGATAGGTCAGACTACTATCTCACTCACCCTCTTTGTTTTTCTCCCAGACGGTGCGTGCGGCCGACCCGCACATCGGGCTGCTGCACCGCGGCACGGAGAAGCTGATCGAGTACAAGACGTACACACAGGCGCTGCCCTACTTCGACCGTCTGGACTACGTGTCCATGATGTGCAACGAGCAGTGCTACTCGCTGGCCGTAGAGAAACTGCTCAATATAGACATCCCGCTGCGCGCCAAGTACATCCGCAGTGAGTATACGGTAGAGTGCGCTGTTGCCGCTATACACGGTGTATAACTACTGGCCATGTGCAATATGTGTGGCGCTTTGTGTTATTGTGATGGTTATTGTAATCAATATCTGCTTCGCTTATTAACCGCACCACATAAAGATAATTGCCAGGGTTCAGGTTAAAACCCAATAAAGAGCATGACAACTAATTCATCTGAATATCAATAGTAATATCGATGGAAATTGCAATAGTAATAACATGATCTCATACCTTAAACTATCTCCTGTGATGTCCGCACTCTTCAGCTATGTACAATTCACTCAGGCGCTAACCTGGTGCTCATATAGGTGATATTTATTCCCCAAATGTCCACCACCTGTAGTAAAAGTAGTCACTATGACTTCAACCGCAGTTGAAGCCACATACACATACCATTGATAATAGTTGAAGTGTTAATGCTAAGCTTTCAAACCAATTTGGATAAGCCAACAACCAGTTATATATCCATACCGACTTTAAATAGGAAGACATATTGCCATGCCTCCTGGTGATGATAAGAAGACATATTGCCATGCTTCTTCCATTGGAATGATGATAGAAAACATATTGTCATGCCTCCTCCATAGGTATGAATAGCCAGACATATTGCCATGCCTTCTCGCAATGATGATAGGAAGACATATTGCCATGCCTCCTGCATAAGAATGAATAGCCAGACATATTGCCATGCCTTCTCACAATGATGATAGGAAAGACATATTAAGGTAACGGCGCCTATTACCGCGGTACTTAAGGAAGTTTTCAAATGAGTCCCAAAAATTAAGGGTATCAAAGCTCCTTAACAAACGAGAATATTTTTTTTATTTAAGAGCGTTTATTGAACTTTCAGTGTCTTAACTTTTTGGGCTCGTTTTAGTTATTAGTATTTGATAAAATAATTATTGAAATCAAAATACCCAAATCTTCTATTACCGTGGTAATGGACAGGCTATGATTCCATTACCGCAAATTGAGCTTCTATTACCGAGGGTATAAAAAACGGCAATTTTCTACCATCGGTAAAAGGAACCCAACACATGTTTTGGAACTTAATACCGAGGGATTAAGAAAAGGTAATGGCTTTGGTTCTGTATAATATATTGTACACCAAATATTTTTTGAGAAAATTTAAATAAAAAACTAAAGTATGATTCGAATAGTGTATCCAGCCCATTGTATTTAAATTATGCTTATGCCACCAGTAATAGTTTAATGTATGCATGCTGAGTAAAAGTCACAACTTTATCAAAAAAATCTGCACTTACGGTACCCTAAATGTGAATTATTTTAACAGAAAAATAAAATGTCACTCGGTAATAGGGACTTCTTTAAGAACCTATTACCGACCCAAAGACAATTGAATGGGTCGATAATAGATTCCCAAACATTCTACCTATTACCGAGGGTTATGTGATCATACCATCGTTAATTGGCTTAATTTGGAGTGTTGTAAAATCTAATTCCGACCTATAAAAACTATAGGATAGAGTTGTGTTTGAATTACAAATCAAATGTACTTATTACATCCTTGGCATATAACCAAAATTACATAACTGGTAAGTAAATATAACATTTCATCGCAATATTTAAACAACTTGGCAAAATAACGGTTTCTATAGAAACTACAAATTCAGTATTGAAGTTTTTGCTAAAAATTAAGAGTTTGTTAATACTTTTCATACCACGGAAATAGTTTTTAAAAGCGTGAATAGATCAAGATTGGAATAACTGTAACAAATTATATAAACGATAATTTATACCAAAAACAAGCTTGAACAACCAAAACTACCACTTTAACTATTACCGTGATATACCACGGTATTACAATCAACAGTTAAAAATGGCGCCTATCGCCGCTGTATTTTATTTTCCATTTTAATCGTATTTCCGGGCCAAAAAATATACAAAAAGTATTCAGAACTCGTACAAAAAACTATAAAAAGCCATTGAAAAACCATAACATTAGTTCAATTGCCATAACTATTTTGTAAAACACTAAATAAGATTCGAGTCTGCTTGTATGTGGTGTCACGCGTTAGTATGGCAAATACTCTTCCGTCGGTGCCATTTCGGAAAATCACGAATTGCGAGATCTTTGATTCATTCACATACACTAGCGCTAATAGATCCGTGAGTCGACTAAATAAGCTTTTATCTTGTAAAATATATTTTTTAATAAATCTTTCGGTTTGATTATAAAATGCGTTTTTTAAATTGCCGCGGTGATGGCCGTCGATTTCGATACCCCCGGTAATAGGCGCCGTTACCTTACCATGTGTGACGTACTTTGCTAATACGTTGCCTTAGTTACAAATAAATTCTGAATGTCACTAAAAAACATTGGTTGTGTGAATAAGTAATTCTTTTCCTAAAATATATATTATAATTGGCTCTACAATCTTTGCTTCTTATTAATTCCATAACATCTGGCGACCGTGACTTAAAAATAAAACCCGAACATGGATTTGAAACGGAAGCGTACCCAATGTAGGAGAGAATTCACCATCCTTGCCGACAAAATAGAAAAGGCCATTGAAGGCAAAGAAGATACTGCCGGCCAAATTTTTGAGTTATTGTCGGAAACTGCTTCAGAACTCTTTGAGGTAGAAGCGGCAGTAAGGGACCAGTGGTGCGCGGCTGAGGACTTCGACGAAGCTCTTTTTGAAGCAGACCAAGATAAGTCCATGTTATACAAATTACGTTGGCACAAGGTCAAGTCGATGTGCTCTAAAACCCTACCGCGCACAAATAGTGCATCTTCATTATTGTCAGCGGAATCGAGTCAGAAGCCCACAACGGGCAAGCAACGTCTGCCTACATTGCCAAAGTTGGAGCTCGTCAAGTTCGATGGCAACATAAAGTCCTGGCTGCAGTTCTGGGGACAATTTAAGAAGATAGACGAAGACGCCCACATTGACGCTTGCGACAAGTTTCAATATCTTCTCCAGTCCATGACCGTGAACAGCGCCGCGCGACAGCTCGTCGAAAGTTACCCACCTTCTGCGGGAAATTATAAAAAGGCAGTCGAAGCTTTAAAGGCTAGATTTGCACGAGATGACGTCCTCATCGAAACGTATGTCAGAGGATTGCTTGCATTGACGCAGAAAAAAGGAACTGCAAATAATTTAACAGCACTTTACGATAACCTCCAGACGCATCTTCAAGCACTAGAAACACTCGGCGTGACAACTGACAAGTATGCCATCATGCTTTTTCCCATGATCGAGTCTGCTTTGCCGGAAGAAATTCTTCGTGCCTGGCATCGCACTCAACCGGAAACCAGAAATCTGTCCAAATTAATGCTGTTTTTGAGACAAGAAGTGGAGTCGGCGGAAAGAATACAACTAGCAAGGCGAGACTACAATGACGTATCCCTAGTTGAATCCATGCCACCCACCGCCTGCTTCGTAACGGAGTTGAAACAAGACAAGGATGGAAGGAAAAACGGTTCATCATGTGTGTGGTGTGACAAAGATACTCATTCTGCCGTAGAGTGTCATAAGGCGGCTAAGATGACGCTGAAAGAACGTCTAGAGTACATCAAAAGCAAGAAAGCGTGCTCAATTTGCTTAAAAAGCAATCATATTACAAAAAAATGTAAGAGTTTTCCCAAATGCCTGTTCTGTCAAAAAAGGCACTTTACAATCATGTGCACAGAATTAGCGGCGAAGAACACCAACGATACTCAGGAAAACAGCAAGAGCATAGTAACTTGTCATGCCATACAAAGTCTGCATCATCAACAACGTTGCTACAAACTGTTGTCGTGAAGATTGTGCATGACAAGAAAGAGATGCCGATACGAGCTCTTATCGATAGTGGTGCCCAGCGATCGTACATAACAAAGGATTTAGTCAAAAAACTTGGACTGAAATCTACAAAAAAGGAGGTTCTAACACATAGTTTGTTCGGCGGGATCGAGACGAAAAAAGAGACGTGTCATGTGTATGACATTTCCGTCAAAAATCTCGACGAAAATTTTTATATGAATTTATGTGTTTTAGATAAAGATATAATTTGTAGTTTTTTACCAAAGTTAAAATGTAACGTATTACTTGGGCAACTGCGTCAACGCGGCATCGTACTAAATGACTGTACGGACTCTCCTGACGACGTAAGTTTACTCATTGGTGCTGACTATTCTGGCTCACTTTTTACGACAGACTTTGTACAGCTTGAAAACAATTTGACGGCTATTAAGACGACTATGGGTTGGACTATACAAGGCCCCGTTACGGGAGTTCAAGGTTCCATGACAAACGTGACCACTACCCTTCATAGCCTAACAAATCTTGACATTTCAGATTTGTGGAGTCTGGAAGCTGTAGGCATTAGGGATCCTGCAGAACAAACACTTAAGTCGACTCGCGATATGGAGGTCATTAAGGCTTTCGAAGAAAATGTCCATATCAACACAGAAGGCAGGTATGAAGTCTGTTTGCCATGGCGAGACGTCCCACGTCCACAAACGAACTACGACCTCGCTAAGAAAAGATTAGATTCTGCTATGAGTCGCCTCAAACATTTAGGTAAGATCGATAATTACGATAAAGTATTCCGTGAATGGTTGCAGTTAAATATAATCGAAGTAGCACCAGATCAGTCTATCCAAGGCCATTACATGGCGCACCACCCGGTCATAAAGGAGTCTAGTTTGACTACTAAGTTACGTCCGGTTTTTGATGCGTCAGCCAAGGATCGGAACGGAATTTCTTTAAATTCGTGTTTAGAAAAAGGTGTCAATCTTCTCGAAAAAATTCCTAATCTTTTGATAAATTTCAGGAGGAGCAAAATTGGTGTGACTGCTGACATAGCGAAGGCATTCCTTCAAATTTCGATTGTCCCGGAAGATCGTGATTATCTGCGGTTTCTATGGTGGTCCACTGATGATGAAGGAAACAGAGCGCTAGTTACTTATCGTCATAGACGAGTTGTATTTGGAGTAACGTCGAGCCCATTTCATCTAGTAGCTACAATCAACCATCACTTGGACAACTGCACAGATAATTTGAAAGAGACAGCGATAAAGTTGAAGAAATCGTTTTACGTGGATAACTGTGTCACAAGCCTTGAATCAGAGGAAGAGCTGGAAAAGTTCATTCGTGAATCGAAAGACGTAATGATGAATGGTATGTTTGATCTACGAGGTTGGATTTCAAGTCCTATAATGGTGGATAATAATGTTGAAAATACCTCGATATTGGGAATAACGTGGAATGTCAAAAAAGATAGCTTACATTGTAGCGTTGATTTCAAAAATATAAGCGAAAAGCTAACGAAACGAACGCTATTGTCAATTGCTCAAAGGGTTTTCGATCCAATAGGTGTTACCTGCCCGACTACAATTGTTCCAAAGATGATAATACAAAAGTCATGGTGTAGAAAACTTACCTGGGACGAAGAATTACCCGAAGAATTGGCTAAAGAATTTAAGAAATGGTTAGACCAAGCTTACCTTATAAATGATTGTATAATTCCCAGGCGTCTTACGCGTGCTCCCATAAAAGAGTGTGAAACCTCTTTGCACGTATTTTGTGATGCAAGTAAGGAAGCTTATTCAGCCTGCATTTACCTGCGAAGTAAACTTGGTGAGCAAGTTAACCTGAGTCTTGTACTAGCCAAAGCAAGGGTAACGCCGGTGAAGCAAATTACTATCCCGAGACTAGAGTTGATTGCTGCGACGCTGGCTAGTAGACTTGCAGTTACTGCGATCGAATCACTAGCGATAGCGAACTGCTCCGTGTATTATTGGTCAGACTCTAGCGTCGTACTAACTTGGATTAAAGGCGACGGCCCGTGGAGCGTGTTTGTCAATAATCGGGTGAAGGAGATCAAAACCATGACTTCCACCACTGCCTGGAGACATGTACCTGGTCATTTAAATCCCGCAGACTTACCTTCCAGAGGTGTGAACCCTAAAGGTTTCCTCGAAAGTCGTTGGTGGGAAGGCCCGTCGTGGTTGTTGTTAGACGAACATAGTTGGCCAACTACAGACTTCACTGTCAACTCCACAGCGGTCGAAGACGAACGGAAGAAAACTGGTACCGTTGCGATGCTTATACAAGAAGAATCTATTTTAGACAGGTTCACATATTTCTCAAGTTACATTAAAATTGTCAGAATGATATGCTGGATGTTGCGTTTAAAGAAAAAATCAGTTACCAGAGAATTGACATATGATGAGTTTGAATACGCAGAGAATGTACTCGTAAGGTTGATTCAACAAAAACACAAAGACTGTTTACTTAGCAATAAAAAATTACAAACCTTTATTGACGACAAAAATATATTACGTTTAAACACAAAACTGTCATTGGGAACTGAAAATTACAATTTTAAGTTTCCCATAGTGCTACCAGGCTCAGAGACGATTGTCAGGCGTCTTGTCGAATGGCGTCACATCGAGCTGAAACACGCTGGAACCCAAACGTTGCTCAATAGCCTACGTCAAACCTATTGGATTGTTGGGATTAGAAAATTAATTCGTAACGTCATACATCTATGCATAAGGTGTAAGAGATTTAAAACAAAACGTTGCGAAGCGCCCACTGGCGTATTACCTGTAGAACGTATGGAGGCTAACACAGCGTTTCAATTCTCGGGTGTGGATTTGGCGGGCCCTTTAGTTCTTCGCTCTGGAACCAAGGCGTGGATAGTATTGTTTACGTGCGCCACGTACCGTGCAGTACATTTAGAAGTGGTAGAGACATTGTCTACAGGAGATTTTTTGATGGCGTTAAGACGTTTTATCGCACGGCGAGGCAGAATAGAACAGTTGTTTAGCGATAATGCTACTAACTTCCGAGAACTTGACAATGCGTTTGGAACCCTGGATTGGGATGAAATTCAACGATTCTCTTTTATTACCAGAATCAAATGGAATTTCTTGCCTCCGGCTGCGCCGTGGTGGGGAGGGTTCTATGAGAGAATTATTGGTTTTTTGAAACAAATCCTGCGCAGGGTCCTAGGGAAGGCCTCGCTCACACTAGTTGAGTTGCAGACTGTACTCTGTGATTGCGAGGCAGTAATAAACAGCAGGCCCCTCACATATGTAGGCAATCAAAAGGAGCTACAGCCGTTGACACCTGCAATGTTCACCCAGCCACTGCCGTCTCGACCTGTAGCAGATTTGGATGAAGTAGATGGAAACATTTTAAACATGAGACATCGATACTGTCAAAATCTACGACAAGATTTGCGAAAACGATTTAAAGATGAGTATATCAGCGCACTTATACAAAAACGCGACAAAATGAGTCAAGTCCCAATTCAAATAGGTGACATCGTTTTATTAGAGACAGAAAACAAGCGGGTGACGTGGCCACTGGCAGTCATCGAAGACCTATTTCCTGGCGCCGATGGTGTCGCGCGAGTGGCGCAGGTACGGACCGCGGCTGGAAAGCGTATCAGGCCAGTACAACGACTTTTCCCTTTAGAAATACGAAACGAAGACTCTACTGTTGACACAACTCGAACGGTGACTGATACCAACGACTCGACTGACGTTCCTTACACTCGACCGAGACGAGAAATTAAGTTGCCACAGCACTTGTTCGACTTTGTACTAAATTGAATTTGACTTGGGTAGCCTCCCGGCTTTCCTCGCCCGGGAGTGTGACGTACTTTGCTAATACGTTGCCTTAGTTACAAATCGATTCTGAATGTCACTAAAAAACATTGGTTGTGTGAATAAGTAATTCTTTTCCTAAAATATATATAATTGGCTCTACAATCTTTGCTCCTTATTAATTCCATAACACCATGTCTGGGTAATTATTTGAGGTGTAAGATAAATGTTCCAGAAATAAAAACACACATTTTGATGTGGTCTGTTTTATTTTGAACATAAGGATATGTACCGATAAGATGCTTTATATTATAAGAGATCGATAAAGTTTTTTGGTTAAAAAAAGCAAAAATCCAATTTTAACGGTAACGAAAATGAGCATCGAGACCACGAAAAAGAACATTTTGTTTATTTTAAAATCTTATAATTGTACTATTTGAATGAAAATCCGATCATAATGAGAAAACGAATAAGCATTATTTAATTAATCAGGTATCAACAGAAATAGACAATCGATATCTATATAAAAAAAAAATTAAAACTTGACCACGAAAATGACGACTTCAAATTGTCATTTTTGTAACCTTTTAAATACTATCTAGAAATTACTTAATTAAAGTAAGATTAATAACTTCAACTCACAAACCAAAACAGTTTTCAATACCTTCCCCCCGTGCAGGTCTACGGTAAACCAGAACGAAATTATGTTACAACGAAACAACACAACAAAATGCTCCTCTAAATGACGAAGTTTTCTTTTAATATTTAGATATATACATTTCACACGTACATTCAGGGCAAAATAATTCTTGAACCTCTCGCCAGTTAACAAAATTGGCCGCACTGGTCATAATTCCTATAACCACACCTGGAGCAAATGTTGTTGACGGTCAACCATTCTTCGTTTAAATCAATTAAATCAATAACGGCATAAACGATTACACTGTAAAAAGCAGAAAATTCTATAAAAAGTGTTCTGTATTTTTTCTACTTGTAGGGAAAATCATCTTTTTCGTGGTCTTTAATCAGTTTCGTGGCCCATAGGACCACGAAAATGATGACCACGAAATTGAAAAGCTCTTACTTTCGCGGCTCTGCAGTAAATATCCTATAGATTTGAAGCAAATGAAATCAATATTGAATAACTTAACTGCAAATGACACAGCACCAGTAAAACATTATATTTATTTACCCAATACTTACCAAGTCGCAACCGTAACGAAAATGACGCTCGATCTTTGACGCAAATCTAACTGAATCTTTATTACATTAATTATAGATAAATAATTATGACTTGCGATAAACATTATACGTTATATTGACGCAGTCTTATTTTCAAAGTTGCTTATAGTTAAAAAAGGATTTACAGGAGGTTTGACCTCTTTTTTTGTTTAAAATATACTTAATAAGTGTGGCTACGAAAATGATGGTGTATTTTGGAACAACGGGAAATGTAGAAAAAAATAGTCTTATCAATGTCCTAATTTTTTTATGTTTGCATGCATGGTATATCATATTATGAACATTCAATCCATGTTTTAAACAGCAAGTTTTTCTATACCTTGTATTTTTTACAATACTACAAAGTAATCAGGGATAATCCGAACCTGACCACGTAACTGACTTTTGTGCAGAAAATTTAAGTTATTGTGGAAAAAAAGATAAAATAGAATAAAATGTATTTACCACAAGTTTCAGTGATAATATCCTAAGCAACTTAAAAAACAATAAACGATATATTTCTAATTTTATAACTGAAAATTTGAGTCTGAACACAATTGAACCTCTCGAAATAATAACCCGTCTCCTCCACTGGGCCGCCATAGCCCGAGCAGATTTGTAAGACCGTAAGACCATAGGAAAACTTAGCTTTAACATCGTTGTACCTCATCATATATTAAGGGAATTCGCTACTGCGTTATTAGAGTAAATCACTTGGCTAATCAGCCACCAAGGTACTTAGCTACTTCGAACTTAGAACTTAGGACTTAGGACTTAGCTTTCAGATCAGCTCAGGAGTCAGGACATCACATCACAACTTATTAGCACTTTATATTTGGTATGAAACATTTGAAGGTAAACTATGCAAAGAATGTAAAACAAATGACAGCTTACCATAGTCAACTATAGAAATAGCGGCAATTTGAATCTTCGGATAATGTTGCTATATACAAAATATTTATGGTTCGCGATCCTTCGCGACAATATATGCTTACATACATCCACAGTCAAGTCAGTGCTCAATATATACTGAACGGTAAAAAATCTGGCCCTCAAATGTATGCAGAATCGGTAATTTTGTATGAAGGGTGGGCCAAATTTTGTGTGTAGTATACCTGTGGCTTGGATCTGTCCAATAGTGTTCGGTGTGTACGCTCCACTATTCCACTAGCATAAGGGCGTACAGTTGCTTATATCCATCCCTTTCCTTCTTCCATCCCTTCCCTACTTTCCACCGTCTGAACGTTAGATACACCATTTCAGATCATTGTTCTTTCTTCAGCCCTGTTTGCTGAGATAACCCGCTTGCTAAACCACATGATGGCAGTGGGCAGCCACGCCCTCGACGTGGGCGCTATGTCGCCTCTCTTCTGGCTGTTTGAAGAGAGAGAGAAGCTGATGGAGTTCTATGAAAGAGTGAGCGGCGCTCGCATGCACGCGGCCTATATACGCCCGGGGGGAGTTTCCATCGTAAGTTTACCTGCTATACATACCTATGTATAAAATAGTAATCTAGGAACAAAAACAGAAGTTTGAAAATGGGTCCACGATTGGCGGAATTATCGAGTAAAGGCGCGGCCACATGCAGTCGCTCGACGCTCGTTTCCAGCGTCAAATCTGGTCACGTCACATATAGCGATAAAGCTGAAAATGTTGAGCTTTATCGCTGGAAAAAACCTCTTCAATTTCGGAAAAACATTGTTATTTTTTTTCATTCACTCCAATTTCTTTTATTTTTACCACTGCCGCGACTAAAGGAGGTTAAGAAATCAGCTTCCAAGACCAAGATCATTCCTGCAAGCAGCCATCTGGACGCTGCTGTTTGACGCGGCGACTTGACGCTGCTTTTTATGAGTCGCGGTAAATTCAAAATAGGGTCACGTGACCAGATTTATCGCTGCAAACGAGCGTCGAGCGACTTGCATGTGGTCGCATCTTAACATACGAGTAAATACAAAAAAGATACTTACAGTCAAATTGAGAACCTCCTTTTTGAAGTCGGTTAAAAATGCAAACTGCTAGAAGATATAGATATAGCAAGAGTGTAGTGAATAATCCTTTTCCGTCGTACTTCAGTCAGCCTCAGTCTACGCAATGCCAGTGCCAGATAAACCTTTCACTCATGGTAAGTTCAGATGAGACAGAAGATGTAACTCACTGGCTTATTGCCAGCCTATTCACTCTAGCCTAACCAATACTTTGCGACTACCTCGCCATTAAGTAATGGTATGGTGGAGCGATCTGTTCGAACTATCAAAATGCAAAAACCGGAAAAGAACGTGTCGGACGCGCCCAAGATAGGTTTCCGTAGCCATTAGGTGCTAAAAAATCAAGTAGGTAATATTTTTTCTAAAGATTTTGTATTGTGTACGGAAACTTCCAGGTTTAGGTATATTTTGCATCTTAGGCTGCTATTCACTCTTAATCTGTCATCTCCCAGGATAACAGGATCAAAGGAATTTGGGCACAAATTTGTGCCTCTGGGAGAGGACAGGTTAAACTACTAACAATTCTCAAGCAATCTTAGCCGCTATAATTTTTATTGTAAATTTGATGTACTTACTACCATCCTGAATTTTTTCAAATGGTTCTACCCAACAGTTTAGATTTTAGAGGGGGGTGGGGCTCGATTTTAATCGAGAATCGAAAAATCGTCCTGGCAACAATGGTTTCAAAAGACCTATCTAACGATACCCCACACTATAGTATAGGGTTAGCCGAGAAAAAAATCACCCCCACTTTACGTCTATGGGAGGTACTTACCCTAAAAATAATATTTTTTGTTTTTTTATTTTATCACTTTGTCGGCGTGACTGATATGTATATTCATGCCAAATTACACCTTTCTAGTACTACTCGTTTCTGCTTAGTAGCGGATGGACAGACAGACTGACAGACAAGCGCTGGTAGTTTAAAACAATTACGTGTAAAAGTGCCCATTGCGGCCTATTTACTGAATAAATGATTTGAATTTTGAAATTTGAATTAGACAGACAGACATGGCAAAACTATAGTTGACCGACGGAACGCTAAAAATGAGTTGAATTTGGTATTATGTTGTATGAGTCTTCATTCTTATGCTTTGTCCCTAGGACATGCCTCTGGGTTTAATGGACGATATCTACGAGTTCTCGAGCAAGTTCGCCGAGCGGCTCGACGAAGTGGAAGACGTGCTGACAACCAACAGGATATGGGTGCAGCGCACCAAGGATATCGGGGTCGTGACCGCTCAGGACGCGCTTAATTACGGGTTCAGGTGAACTAGCTGCTGCTGCGACTTTACGTACAATGCGGGCTCATTGACAGCCGAAATATCGCTAGATGGCGTTAGTATCGTGAGGTACGTTTGATACTAACGCCATCTAGCGCTATTTCGCCTTTGTGAAAACCCTCACTTACTTAACTATTCATAAACCTATCATCGTGGAATCGGCTTTAACCGATCAGAAACTCTTTATCTCCACGAAATATTTTCACTCTAAAGAGCGAAAAAGACGTAGATCGGCTCGGTCCTGCGCAAGCATGTAATTGTTACCTGTGACGAGAGATGGCGCTGTGTGTCGCGCGTGTCTGACGTGGCGTGTTGTTGCAGCGGCGTGATGCTGCGCGGGTCGGGCATCAAGTGGGACCTCCGCAAGGCGCAGCCCTACGACGCGTACCACCTGGTGGACTTCGACGTGCCGCTCGGCACCAACGGGGACTGCTACGACCGGTGAGACTGAGACACACACAGACACAGTGCCGCTCGGCACCAACGGGGACTGCTACGACCGGTGAGACTGAGACACACACAGACACAGTGCCGCTCGGCACCAACGGGGACTGCTACGACCGGTGAGACTGAGACACACACAGACACAGTGCCGCTCGGCACCAACGGGACTGCTACGACCGGTGAGACTGAGACACACACAGACACAGTGTCGCTCGGCACCAACGGGGACTGCTACGACCGGTGAGACTGAGACACACACAGACACAGTGCCGCTCGGCACCACACGGGACTGCTACGACCGGTGAGACTGAGACACACACAGACACAGTGCCGCTCGGCACCACAAGGGACTGCTACGACCGGTGAGACTGAGACACACACAGACACAGTGCCGCTCGGCACCACAAGGGACTGCTACGACCGGTGAGACTGAGACACACACAGACACAGTGCCGCTCGGCACCAACGGGGACTGCTACGACCGTGAGACTGAGACACACACAGACACAGTGCCGCTCGGCACCAACGGGGACTGCTACGACCGGTGAGACTGAGACACACACAGACACAGTGCCGCTCGGCACCAACGGGGACTGCTACGACCGGTGAGACTGAGACACACACAGACACAGTGCCGCTCGGCACCAACGGGGACTGCTACGACCGGTGAGACACAGACTCACACACAATGGCGTGATTACGGGGATTTTCGTCCAAAGTAAACCAACCATGTGTTGCAATATTCTAGACCAGAAATAATCCGGAACTTCGCATGCGTTCATTGTGGTTTCGGCTGTTGAAAAAAATTTAGATAATTTCCTAAAATTTTATCGTTATTTTCGTTGACGTTAAAAACAACCGTACCAAATTTCATGACTAAGCCCAGCCATTGACATTTCGTAATCTTGTGTCGATCCTGCGGTAAGTCGGGATAATAAGTATCCTATGTTTTATTCCAGAATTATTATCTATTCATATGAATTCTTGATCTAAAAAATTTGGTATAATTTCATTAAACTCCGTCCCGATGTTTTAGCTGGCAGGAGTAACATAAAGGCTGACCAGAATTATAAAAAAACATCGCCATATTGCGGAAAACCAATAGAACTAATTTCTTGCACTGGTAACATTAAATTCAAATAGTCAAAATACCAAATACGGGCCTTATCACGCTATTTTTACAGAAGTAATATTTACCTCGACGTTTCGGCAACGTTATAGTTGCCGTGGTCACGAGTAGACTGAAGTGTAGGGTGTCAAGTCTGCCTAGCAGCGCGAGTTCTTCGATCTACCCGCACTTGATCTCTAATAGTACCAACAGACACACTTCAGTCTACTCGTGACCACGGCAACTGTAACGTTGCCGAAACAACGAGGTAAATATTACTCGTGTAAAAATAGCGTGATAAGTCCCGTATTTGGTATTTTGACCATGAGTGAGAATCACGAAAGTTTAAAACGTTAAATTCAAATGTCATCTGTCTATTGCTGTCAAAGTTTAACGTTGTTTGCGCGTGGTATTTTATAGTGTTATTTGTGTTTTTGTGCGTTAAAATGCCGAAGATTATCCATAGCCTTGGAAGGACAGCAATTCACAATGTTTAAAAGTATTTGTCATAGAAAAAGTATGAGGAATAAGAAAATATTCTTTTTCTCAAAAATGACCGTAAAAGTTGACATTATTCTTTACATATCAGAAGGTGAAGTGCATAGTTTATGGTCAGCGAAAAATTAAAAAGTTAAAACGATTGCAGGCGCGCTAGCTCGACAATAATGAATTAGCGCGCCTGCAATCAGTCACATTTTTTTTAAAGTTAAAAAGGCCATGGCAATATTGGCACAAGTCGTATACGTACAGCCAAGTCTAATGGCCGGTATCAGATATTTTGTTGGAACTCCGGACTTTTTCTATTGGGTCTGAAATAGCTTGTGGTGTTTTCGGTGGAAAAATACACCTGCAGTTTTTTTTTTAATGAAAAAGGCGGGAAAGCATAAGAAAAATATTGGAATAAAATTTAATTTTACAATATATTTTGAGAAAAAGTTTATTCTATTTCAGAATATTCACCATTTTTGAGAAAAGCTTTATATTAGTCTCGGCTGGAATAGCAATTGCTGGCTTCGTATTAGTTAACTCGTCCGTTTAATACTCATACTCAGCCAGCAATTGCCTACTTCCAGGCCACGACAATAATCTACTATTAAATAACATCACCGACACCGTTGTCAATATAACTGGTAGGTATCGTGTTGCAGCGCCTATGTTGGTGGCGCTTTACTAACTTCTTACCCTGAAATTGATCCAGTGCACGCTAATAAGGATACCTGTACTGATTGATTGACTGTTGTCTGACGGCGGCAGGTACCTGTGCCGCATGGAGGAGATGCGTCAGTCGCTGCGCATCATCGAGCAGTGCCTCAACCAGATGCCGCCCGGAGAGGTCAAGACTGACGACGCCAAGCTGACGCCGCCCTCCCGCGAGGAGATGAAGGTAACACTCGCGGCACTGACCAGTGCAACCAGCTGCCGGGGAGGTCAAGACTGACGACGTCAAGCTGACGCCGCCATCCCGCGAGGAGATGAAGGTAACACTCGCGGCACTGACCAGTGCAGCCAGCTGCCGGGAGGTCAAGACTGACGACGTCAAGCTGACGCCGCCCTCCCGCGAGGATATGAAGGTAACACTCGCGGCACTGACCAGTGCAACCAGCTGCCGGGGAGGTCAATACTGACGACGCCAAGCTGACGCCGCCCTCCCGCGAGGATATGAAGGTAACACTCGCGGCACTGACCAGTGCAACCAGCTGCCGGGAGATCAAGACTGACGACGCCAAGTTGACGCCGCCCTCCCGCGAGGAGATGAAGGTAACACTCGCGGCACTGACCAGTGCAGCCAGCTGCCGGGGAGGTCAAGACTGACGACGCCAAGCTGACGCCGCCCTCCCGCGAGGAGATGAAGGTAACACTCGCGGCACTGACCAGTGCAACCAGCTGCCGGGGAGGTCAAGACTGACGACGCCAAGCTGACGCCGCCCTCCCGCGAGGAGATGAAGGTAACACTCGCGGCACTGACCAGTGCAACCAGCTGCCGGGGAGGTCAAGACTGACGACGCCAAGCTGACGCGGCCCTCTCGCGAGGAGATGAAGGTAACACTCGCGGCACTGACCAGTGCAGCCAGCTGCCGGGAGGTCAAGACTGACGACGCCAAGCTGACGCCGCCCTCCCGCGAGGATATGAAGGTAACACTCGCGGCACTGACCAGTGCAACCAGCTGCCGGGGAGGTCAATACTGACGACGAAAAGCTGATGCCGCCCTCCCGCGAGGATATGAAGGTAACACTCGCGGCACTGACCAGTGCAGCCAGCTGCCGGGGAGATCAAGACTGACGACGCCAAGTTGACGCCGCCCTCCCGCGAGGAGATGAAGGTAACACTCGCGGCACTGACCAGTGCAACCAGCTGCCGGGGAGGTCAAGACTGACGACGCCAAGCTGACGCCGCCCTCCCGCGAGGAGATGAAGGTAACACTCGCGGCACTGACCAGTGCAACCAGCTGCCGGGGAGGTCAAGACTGACGACGCCAAGCTGACGCCGCCTCTCGCGAGGATATGAAGGTAACACTCGCGGCACTGACCAGTGCAACCAGCTGCCGGGGAGATCAAGACTGACGACGCCAAGTTGACGCCGCCCTCCCGCGAGGATATGAAGGTAACACTCGCGGCACTGACCAGTGCAACCAGCTGCCGGGAGGTCAAGACTGACGACGCCAAGCTGACGCCGCCCTCCCGCGAGGAGATGAAGGTAACACTCGCGGCACTGACCAGTGCAGCCAGCTGCCGGGGAGGTCAAGACTGACGACGCCAAGCTGACGCCGCCCTCCCGCGAGGAGATGAAGGTAACACTCGCGGCACTGACCAGTGCAACCAGCTGCCGGGAGGTCAAGACTGACGACGCCAAGCTGACGCCGCCCTCCCGCGAGGAGATGAAGGTAACACTCGCGGCACTGACCAGTGCAGCCAGCTGCCGGGGAGGTCAAGACTGACGACGCCAAGCTGACGCCGCCCTCCCGCGAGGAGATGAAGGTAACACTCGCGGCACTGACCAGTGCAGCCAGCTGCCGGGGAGGTCAAGACTGACGACGCCAAGCTGACGCCGCCCTCCCGCGAGGAGATGAAGGTAACACTCGCGGCACTGATCAGGCATGCCGGGGAGGTCTTGACCTTTGACTAGGATTAATGTCTTTTGAGTCTAGAAATTTATCTGTTAGGAACTTTCGCTAAAAATAAATTTACGTTGACAGTTCAATAATAGTGTGTTTAGTAGTGCTACTATCTTTTGGTGAATTCATGAACTACTAGTAATAGCTACTTGACAACAGAGGGCTCTACTGTCGCCGTGCGGAGTCGACTGAGACTTGTTTTGTTGCAGACCTCGATGGAGGCGCTGATCCACCACTTCAAGCTGTTCACGCAGGGGTACCAGGTGCCCCCGGGCGCCACCTACACCGCCATCGAGGCGCCCAAGGGCGAGTTCGGCGTCTACCTCGTCTCCGACGGGGGCTCCAAGCCCTACAGGTATGAACTACGTCTACAGAACGAGGCCAGTTACTGCACAGCGTGAAGACGCCTGCTGCATAAAATTTACCATGAGGTTAACGGTTTAAAGAAAACATCGTGAGGGAATCTGCTCATATTGTGGTGTATGTTGTTTCCAATCCGCACTGGGCCCGCGTGGCAGCTATGGTCCAAGCCCTCTCATTTGTAGGGGAGGCCTATGCCCTGCAGTGGGACGGGTAGGACGTATATAGAGCGAGATAATGATGATGGTGAAATCTATGATCAGTAATGAACCTTTTAAATACATTATTAACGTCAAAGTGCAAAAATATGAACTTATCTAACCCTTCCAAAATGTGTAGGTAGCATATACTCTTATTTCGGCGGAAAAACACAAAACAGATAGGTAGTATAGAAATCAATCTATATACAAAGTGCGCTCGAGCAACGCACACATAGACACTGCTCACGGACAGGATATCTCGGACCGGTTGGGACCAGTGCGAGCGCGAGTGCCATCCGCTTGAGACACGCGTCTGTGAACTTTTTGTGCAATAATGGAGAATGCGAATTTATTACACTCTAAAATATAATAATCGTGCATTTCGCCAATGTAGAAATCGTCGCAAGATATTTTCTGTGACAAATTTGTAATATAACAATGACAAACATTAAAATAATTTAGTTATTATTAATTTATATTTCCATTCTTTCCGTTTCATTCTCAACAATAAATACAACAACTGGATACAAGTGCCACTACCACAATAGTTTTTAGTCGACAACCCTACGTAGAGCGCCCGCCGAGCGTAGGTATGAAAAGTGAAGTACATACATACATGAGATTGACTTCTGTACCTATCTGTTTTGTGCGTTTTGTTTGTGGTAAAAAGGCCGTGGTAACATATTTTTGAGTGGTTCGAATAGATACATTAAGCTGCTACTCACCCATTTTGCTTCTAAAGGTACCAGGCAAGCATAAATCGAAGGCGTTTGTCCGCAGATGCAAGATCAAGGCGCCGGGCTTCGCGCACTTGGCAGCTCTGGAGAAAGTCGGCAAGAACTCCATGTTGGCCGACATCGTGGCCATAATCGGAACTATGGACTGTGTGTTTGGAGAGATTGACAGGTAGAACAAATGGAACCAACAATGTAGAGTATATACACGAAACCTTTTTTTGTCGTCTTTTAGGGAATATTACTGCAAATTTCTGCCGGCAGAGTGCAGCACTAGCACAAAATCTTAAGGGTGCCCCTCACATGCAGTCGCTAGTCGCTCGTTTGCAGCGATAAATCTGGTCACGTGACCCCATTTTGAATTTCCCGCGACTCAAAAATGTAGAGTCAAGTCGCCGCGTCGAGCAGCAGCGACAAGATGGCTGCTTGCAGGAATGATCTTGGCTTTGGAAGCTGATTTCTTAATCTCATTAAGTAGCAGTCGTGGCAGGCCAGTGGTACATACAAATAAAAGAAATTGGAGTGAATAAAAGTCAAAGTCAAAATATCTTTATTAACTTTAGGCTATAACAAGCACCTATGAATGTCAAATAAAATCTGCCTCCGGTTTGGAAAAACCTAAAAATAAATAAGAGTGTTTTTGCCGAAATTGAAGTTATTTTTTCCAGCGATAAAGCTCAACATTTTCAGCTTTATCGCTAAATGACACGTGAGCAGATTAGACAGTAGAAACGAGCGTCGAGCGACTGCATGTGGCCCCACCTTAAACAGTTTTGACTATCTTAACTGCCAATAATATCATATTATTTCAATGAGGGCTATCGTTTTTTGTCTCACTAGATGGCGCACTGTTGCGTGAGGTTTTTAAGTATGGCTTTCAAAGTCTGTTATTACGGGCGTGAAAGCAAAGTTTAGATTAAAATCATACTTAATACACCTTAAAGCCGTACCATAAAAATATCGAGCATGCCACAGTGTTCCATAGTCCCCGTTTTGTTCGTAATAAAGGGAGGACAAAGGTTTCCGAAAGACAAAACTGTCTCAAAACACGGACATTCATTGCCCCGGAACGCATATTTGCCATAATTAATTTCAGATATTGCAAAATATTCGCAAAATTATTCTAATTATAAATAAACTCGAGTAGCCTCATCCAAAAACTATGAGATTTGACATTTCGGAGACCTCACGCTACACTAGCGCCTCTAGTGGTGAATTCATACGCGATAGCCCTCATTACACCAAAAATGTAAATATATCTCTATCGTTAATATCGATGTAAATATCATGTTATTTTGTTACTAATAAATATATCATGATTTTAAAGGTACTAATACTCTTTGGTCATGATCTGTCATGGCGACAAAATATAGAGTGAATGACGTTGTTATGGGTTTGTGCTAATATGCCCTATTGTATAAAAAAAGGATAAAAAGAGAAAGTAAAATTAAATTGTTTGACAATAGATGGCAGCACTTGAAACTGGTTTGTTTTATTTTGTCATCCAGCACTTCTAATTTCGCGTGTCACAGTGTGTTAAACCGTGATTTTAGTTTAGTTTTGTATCGATAGATGTCACTATCTTGTCTTAATGAAATGCTGAATCGCGCTGTTGAGTTTTTTTCCGGCAGCCTATAAAAGGGCTGTCAATCTTATTGAAATTGACATTTCCCAAGCAACCGTGGTTTAAGTAACATGTGCGTTCTACGTTCAAACACAGTGTTTGTAACCAAACTCCTCCGAAACGGCTAGACCGATTTTTATGTGATTTACTGGTATTTAGTGCAAATGGAAAATGGACAGCTCGAAATTATACATACATAAAATCACGCCTCTTTAACTCGAAATTATACCACAGAATAAGATATAGTACAAGTACAGAAGCTTCACTGCCGTACAAAAGTGACGTCTAGGCATAAGGATCGTGCCTTCTGTACTTATACTATTACTTATTCTGTGGTATAATTTCGAGTTGCTGGCACTTGAGGTATCCCATCTTAGGCCTCTAGGTTGGCAACGCATCTGCAATACCCCTGGTGTTCCAGATGTTTAGGGGCGGTGGTGATCTCTTACCATCAGGAGACCCACTGGCTCGTTTGCCACCCAGACGAATAAAAAAAAAAAAAGTTGTCCATTTTACATTTGCACCAAATGACAGTAAATCATTTTAATGTATATTCGGTAGGTCGAGAATAGGAAGTTAACTATTTTTCATACTTCTACACGCGCGGAGTCGCGGGGAACAGCTATTAATATTATAAATGTGAAAGTTTGTGTTTGTTACTCTATCAGGCCAAAACGACTGGACGGATTTGGATGATATTTGGTATGTACCTCGATATTGGGAATATCTTTTAGGCTACTTTTTATTTCATGCCTACGGGATCGGGATGTACAGTCAACCAATTAGATTTTTACCTTTACTTGGGCCCAGCGCGGATTGGGAGCTTCATACACCATTGAATTGCCTGGCAGGTTTGTGCAGGTTTCTTCACGATGTTTTCCTTCACCGTAAAATTCATGACAAACTTGGAATGTATTTTCGCACATAACTTTCGATAAAACTCAAGACGTGCGAGCCCGGAATTGAACCCACGATCCTCTGCTTTAGAGGCCATAGTAAATCCATATTTAATTTCGGCTTAATTTAATTTAACTATATTTAACTAACACTTAAAGTTGGGGTCGTAAAGAAACAATATTATATCATTGCGTTTATTTACAATAAAAGAAACTACATATTTTCTAATAATTTATTAGCTTACAACTTAAAAATGGTATCGTATTTGACCGATTTTGCTTAGATCTACAGTTTTATATTTCGTTACCCATTGACAACTTTTTTTATATAAAAACACTTTAAAAATATGTACTACACGCACTGATACAGATATAATAACGTCGCAGTACATATTTTCGTGTTATACGCGAATTTCCGTACTACTTAAAACTTGTAAAAACATGTTGATAATTTCACTAAATTTCACAATTATTTGTGGAAAATAAAGACGTGATATTTGCCGTAACCCCCTCCCCCTTACTGGAACGTACGGAACCCCCTCCACGCAAGTTTAACTCATGCGTCCGCTTTTTAATCTTGCAGAATATACTTAAGATATTAAGAATGTATACAAAAATGTTGTCAATAAGTTCACATTTTCCACCACAGGCTGTAGTGCCTAACGCGCGGACGCTATGTCGCATTCATCGTCTCTTTCTACCCTCACCCTATCCCGTTTGACAGAAAGAATCGGCGAAAACGATTGTCATTCCGAGCGCGTTAGACAAAATCACTATAGGTTCCAAATTACATTAGGAATTGTAAATTAAGTTTGACAAAGTAACAGCTGAGCTTGCCCGACAAGGATTTAACGAATACTCATGACATGAACTAGCTTTTTCCCGGAACTTCATCTGCGAAGAATTTGGAATCCTATCGCTATCAAGCCGGAACTAAATCATTTTTGAGACTCAAATTCCGATAAAGAATATTAATTTTTAAAGTTGTATTTTTATTTCACAAATTTATATATTTTCACAGCTGGCAACTAATTTAAGCAAGCTAGTCAAGTTTTTTTTTTCAATTAGAAACTGACATCTCTAAACGAGCCGTCACTATAACTAATGTAATTTAAAACGCATAGTACGTTCAAGGACTTTCATTCATGAGCCAACATAGAACCTTTTCAAAGGAAAACTCGTTACGGTTTTTCTCTTACTGTTTAATGGTTCCATGTTGGTTCATGAATTAAAGCCCGTACATTATGGTCTCTCCTTACCCTCATAGGGTGCCCTAGGGTGCCCTTAGGGTCCAACGGTTTATCGGTCGATCTCTCCGAACACCACGTCCAAGGTTCCGATTATGGCCACGATGTCAGCCAACATGGAGTTCTTGCCGACTTTCTCCAGAGCTGCCAAGTGCGCGAAGCCCGGCGCCTTGATCTTGCATCTGCGGACAAACGCCTTCGATTTATGCTTGCCTGGTACTTTTAGAAACAAAACAGTAGCCCTAATTAACACGCCTTACCCTGAATTGTCACTTAATGAGGGCTATCGTTTTTTGTCTCACTAGATGGCGCACTGTTGCGTGAGGTTTTTAAGTATGGCTTTCAAAGTCTGTTATTACGGGCGTGAAAACAAAGTTAGATTAAAATCATATTTAATACACCTTAAAACCGTACCATAAAAATATCGAGCATGCCACAGTGTTGCATAGTCCCCGTTTGTTCGAAAAAAAGGGAGGACAAAGGTTTCCGAAAGACAAAACTGTCTCAAAACACAGACATTCATTGCCCCGGAACGCATATTTGCTATAATTAATTTCAGATATTGCAAAATATTCACAAATTTATTCTAATTATAAATAAACCCGCGTAGCTCACCCAAAAACTATGAGATTTGACATTTCGGAGACCTCACGCTACACTAGCGCCTCTAGTGGCGAATTCACACGCGATAGCCCTCATTTAACTGTTCATTTGTGATTATAGTTTTAAAATCATTATTTGCATATTATTAATTAGTCTCAAATACTAGTATTATAATAATTATCTGTTATTTCAAAAAAAATATAAAATCTTTCGTTTGTGCAGCAGCCACGCTGTGCCGTAACTGGCCCTATAATAGGAAGTGTAAAATTCGAACTTCGTATATCGCCGTCCCGCTTATGCTTATATTATTTAATACGAGAGTGAGAGAGACGGTATGACATGAACTACGATTTTAGAATTTCATAGCCTCCATATCGACGTTGACCTTACCTGTATGGCTTGGAGCCCCCGTCGGAGATGAGGTAGACGCCGAACTCGCCCTTGGGCGCCTCGATGGCGGTGTAGGTGGCGCCCGGGGGCACCTGGTACCCCTGCGTGAACAGCTTGAAGTGGTGGATCAGCGCCTCCATCGAGGTCTGCAACAAAACAAGTCTCAGTCGACTCCGCACGGCGACAGTAGAGCCCTCTGTTGTCAAGTAGCTATTACTTGTAGTTCATGTATTCACCAAAAGATAGCACTACTAAACACACTTTTATTGAAGTGTCAACATAAATTTATTTTTAGCGAAAGTTCCTAACAGATAAATTACTAAACTCAAAAGACATTAATCCTAGTCAAAGGTCAAGACCTCCCCGGCATGCCTGATCAGTGCCGCGAGTGTTACCTTCATCTCCTCGCGGGAGGGCGGCGTCAGCTTGGCGTCGTCAGTCTTGACCTCTCCGGGCGGCATCTGGTTGAGGCACTGCTCGATGATGCGCAGCGACTGACGCATCTCCTCCACGCGGCACAGGTACCTGCCGCCGGCAGACAACAGTCAATCAGTATATTAATCAACACAGGTAAAGTAAATAGCTATATAAACAGAGGTATAAAGTATATAACCACTATAAGGCATGCAAGTAGCCAAATGAGGTGTTTTTAGATTAATCCTACAATATTAAAAATGTGAAAGTTTGTATGTGTGTATTTTTTGTTACTCCTTCATGCTAAAATATCGGACGGATTTTGATCAAAATTTCGCCACATTTCATAGATAAATATAGAAAACCTAGATAGACGTCTGGAATAACACAAAAGCTACTTTTTATCCCGACATTCCCACTGTGCACTGAACGGCACTGTGTCTGTGTGTGTCTCAGTCTCACCGGTCGTAGCAGTCCCCGTTGGTGCCGAGCGGCACTGTGTCTGTGTGTGTCTCAGTCTCACCGGTCGTAGCAGTCCCCGTTGGTGCCGAGCGGCACTGTGTCTGTGTGTGTCTCAGTCTCACCGGTCGTAGCAGTCCCCGTTGGTGCCGAGCGGCACTGTGTCTGTGTGTGTCTCAGTCTCACCGGTCGTAGCAGTCCCGTGTGGTGCCGAGCGGCACTGTGTCTGTGTGTGTCTCAGTCTCACCGGTCGTAGCAGTCCCCGTTGGTGCCGAGCGGCACTGTGTCTGTGTGTGTCTCAGTCTCACCGGTCGTAGCAGTCCCCGTTGGTGCCGAGCGGCACTGTGTCTGTGTGTGTCTCAGTCTCACCGGTCGTAGCAGTCCCCGTTGGTGCCGAGCGGCACTGTGTCTGTGTGTGTCTCAGTCTCACCGGTCGTAGCAGTCCCCGTTGGTGCCGAGCGGCACTGTGTCTGTGTGTGTCTCAGTCTCACCGGTCGTAGCAGTCCCCGTTGGTGCCGAGCGGCACTGTGTCTGTGTGTGTCTCAGTCTCACCGGTCGTAGCAGTCCCCGTTGGTGCCGAGCGGCACTGTGTCTGTGTGTGTCTCAGTCTCACCGGTCGTAGCAGTCCCCGTTGGTGCCGAGCGGCACTGTGTCTGTGTGTGTCTCAGTCTCACCGGTCGTAGCAGTCCCCGTTGGTGCCGAGCGGCACTGTGTCTGTGTGTGTCTCAGTCTCACCGGTCGTAGCAGTCCCTTGTGGTGCCGAGCGGCACTGTGTCTGTGTGTGTCTCAGTCTCACCGGTCGTAGCAGTCCCCGTTGGTGCCGAGCGGCACTGTGTCTGTGTGTGTCTCAGTCTCACCGGTCGTAGCAGTCCCCGTTGGTGCCGAGCGGCACTGTGTCTGTGTGTGTCTCAGTCTCACCGGTCGTAGCAGTCCCCGTTGGTGCCGAGCGGCACTGTGTCTGTGTGTGTCTCAGTCTCACCGGTCGTAGCAGTCCCCGTTGGTGCCGAGCGGCACTGTGTCTGTGTGTGTCTCAGTCTCACCGGTCGTAGCAGTCCCCGTTGGTGCCGAGCGGCACTGTGTCTGTGTGTGTCTCAGTCTCACCGGTCGTAGCAGTCCCCGTTGGTGCCGAGCGGCACTGTGTCTGTGTGTGTCTCAGTCTCACCGGTCGTAGCAGTCCCTTGTGGTGCCGAGCGGCACTGTGTCTGTGTGTGTCTCAGTCTCACCGGTCGTAGCAGTCCCCGTTGGTGCCGAGCGGCACTGTGTCTGTGTGTGTCTCAGTCTCACCGGTCGTAGCAGTCCCCGTTGGTGCCGAGCGGCACTGTGTCTGTGTGTGTCTCAGTCTCACCGGTCGTAGCAGTCCCCGTTGGTGCCGAGCGGCACTGTGTCTGTGTGTGTCTCAGTCTCACCGGTCGTAGCAGTCCCCGTTGGTGCCGAGCGGCACTGTGTCTGTGTGTGTCTCAGTCTCACCGGTCGTAGCAGTCCCCGTTGGTGCCGAGCGGCACTGTGTCTGTGTGTGTCTCAGTCTCACCGGTCGTAGCAGTCCCCGTTGGTGCCGAGCGGCACTGTGTCTGTGTGTGTCTCAGTCTCACCGGTCGTAGCAGTCCCCGTTGGTGCCGAGCGGCACTGTGTCTGTGTGTGTCTCAGTCTCACCGGTCGTAGCAGTCCCCGTTGGTGCCGAGCGGCACTGTGTCTGTGTGTGTCTCAGTCTCACCGGTCGTAGCAGTCCCCGTTGGTGCCGAGCGGCACTGTGTCTGTGTGTGTCTCAGTCTCACCGGTCGTAGCAGTCCCCGTTGGTGCCGAGCGGCACTGTGTCTGTGTGTGTCTCAGTCTCACCGGTCGTAGCAGTCCCCGTTGGTGCCGAGCGGCACTGTGTCTGTGTGTGTCTCAGTCTCACCGGTCGTAGCAGTCCCCGTTGGTGCCGAGCGGCACTGTGTCTGTGTGTGTCTCAGTCTCACCGGTCGTAGCAGTCCCCGTTGGTGCCGAGCGGCACGTCGAAGTCCACCAGGTGGTACGCGTCGTAGGGCTGCGCCTTGCGGAGGTCCCACTTGATGCCCGACCCGCGCAGCATCACGCCGCTGCAACAAAACAGCGCCATCTCTCGTCACAGGAACTAATTATATGCTCAACGGGCGCGTGTTACGTCGTATAGACAAGCTCTTTCGATAGATGGCGCTTGGCGACAAAATATTTGCAAAAATAGTAACTGTCAACAATACGCATTGAGAAACTTGTAACGTACACAAAACCGGCGACGTTTCTATCCACATGAGCTGTAGGCGAAGACTGGTATTTAGATTAGTTTTTGGAGTCTTCTTGTATTTTTTATTTCAACTCCAAATTTTGTTACTTTAATGTCATCCCGTAAAATCCACATCGAAAATACAAACCGAAACAAAAATGCACAGAAAAACCAGAAAAAGAGAGACCAGCGCTGGGAATCAAACCCAGGAATGTTGAGGACCTGGGTTCGATTCCCAGCGCTGGTCTCTTTTTCTGGTTTTTCTGTGCATCTATGTTTCAGTTTGTATTTTTTTTGACTGGTAATTAGGTCAAGGGTAAAATGGGTTTTATGCTTTTCACTTCAATAGAGCATATTGGCAAAGCTCTGAGCAGGGGGCAACATTAACGCAAACCTCGATGACAACACAACCTAGAATTTCACTAATATTCTCATCAAAATAAGCGTAATAATCGGATTAATGATGACATTAATTATGATTAAAGTTTCGAAATTAATAGGACAATTTCGCCAGTGTCAAAGTAAACTCTCTTTGAGAGGGACGTTGTACGGTGGTGGTAGTTTTTGCAACTTGATAGTAAAATTCCAGAAACCACGCGGAGACAACTTGCGCATTAAAAAATGCCAGACACGAGAGCAATATAGAATTTTGTGATCACTCTTCACTGTTAAGGTTAATCGCCGCATAAAACACTATCAAAATTATACTTCAACTAGCCAAAGAAACAGAAATAGCAAAATTAGATATTGTCTATATCCGCCATGTTCGAATGCTACAAATCGAATCAAAGTTACGACACTTTCACTATCTAGTCTGTGATATTGACAGCTGACCGCACGATGCTAGAATGAATGTTTTGTAATTAATAGTCACCCGCCTTACCTGAACCCGTAATTAAGCGCGTCCTGAGCGGTCACGATCCCGATATCCTTGGTGCGCTGCACCCATATCCTGTTGGTTGTCAGCACGTCTTCCACTTCGTCGAGCCGCTCGGCGAATTTGCTCGAGAACTCGTAGATATCATCCATCAAACCCAGAGGCATGTCCTGGAGAAAGCATAAGTATGAACTGAATTCACCGCCAAGCGGCGGCATGGTGGAACGATTTGTTCGACCTATCAAAGTCTGAAAAAGGTTTAAGTACTGCTGCTGTTATGCTAGCCTGGTACTTACAGAATGGGAAGAATGTACCGTCTGGCTTTGAATGGTGGTAAAGAAGGTCTTGGTGTAATTATGGTTGCACCAAGGCGCTTTATTATATTTATCATCATCATCTCAGCCGTAGGACGTCCACTGGACCTCCCTCATCGACCTCCAATTGCTTCGGTTGGCAGCGGCTTGCATCCACCGTGAACCCGCATGCTTAACCAGGTCATCCATCCATCCGTCCATCTCGTCGGTGGACGTCCTACGCTGCACTTGCCGATCCGTGGTCACTCGAGAACCTTTCGGTCCCAGCGACCATCTGTTCTCCGTGCTATATGGCCTGCCCATTATGTTGCCACGTCAACGTGCCAATTCGCTTGGCTATATTGGTGACCCTTGTTCTTCTACGTATCTCCTCATTTCTGATTCGATCCCGTAGAGAAACCCCAAGCAGAGCTCTCTCCATAGCTCGCTGAGGAACTCCGAGCTTTCGTAAGATACATTTCAAAAATATGTTAATTTTGAAAATTTTAATTTAATTTAATTTTTGAAAATTTATTGCGTCTGAATTAAGGTTTTAGGTTGCAATTGCATATGCTTAAACTCAAGTTTCACTTAACCCTAATTTTACAGGTGTAGTACAGTACACACGCAGTTAAAAAATAATAAAGATGAAAATTTTAAAATTACACTCAATGTTTCGATAAGTAATGTTTTTTTTTTTAATTACTTGTCTATAATATTATCTTATTTTGTTCACCCGCGACCGCTACGTTTATGCAAGAAATGTGTGTTCATGCAGTTCCTCCACCTCACTGTAAGAACACGCACAAATGAAGTAACTACGTAGCTGGCGGATGCGGGTTCGATCCCGTGATGGGCAAATATTTGTATGATGAATACAAACGATTGTAAGTACTTGAGTCTTGGATTTTTTAATGTATTTAAGTATATATTTATCTACATATGTATGTCTATTCGTTGTCTAGCACCCATAGTACAAGCTTTGCTTAGTTTGGGGCTAGGTCGATTCGGGTGAAGGAATTTGTCCCAAGATATTATTATTATTACAAATCACACAAACCTATCTATCACCACCACACCACACTGACGCGTTTCGAACTCAGCCAAGCTCATCTTCAGAGCAACAAACCAAAAAAAAAAGAATACTTACGAGGTAAACTCCCCCCGGGCGTATATAGGCCGCGTGCATGCGCGCGCCGCTCACTCTCTCATAGAACTCCATCATCTTCTCTCTCTCTTCAAACAGCCAGAAGAAGGGAGTGAGAGCACCGACGTCGAGGGCGTGCGTACCCACTGCCATTATGTGGTTCAGTATGCGGGTGATTTCGGCGAAGAGAGCTGAAAATAATGTTAAAAGGGTCAATCAATTTTCTAAGGCCGCCTTACTCATGTTCGTTACTAGCTTGCTAATTATTTATTTATTTATTTATTTATTCAATACAAAGTCAGGCTTACAGTTGCACCAAACGCCTAGCTCGTGAATATTAATACTTGCTAAAAAATAACATTATTTTAGATAAAATGCTCCCCAACCATCGCAACACGTCAGCATCCTGGATTTCAGTCAAAAATTCATTTAGCAGCGCAATTGCCCTGGCCGTTTAACAGTTCTTAGCTGTACGAGTCTCAGCCCCGCCAACCTGCGAATAAGTGCGTACATACTGTTGCGGGACGAATAGAGTCATTTGCCGCAGTACCAGAGGATTATTGACTCTATTTTGCAACAAAGAACAGTAAGTACGAGCAAATGCAACTTTCGCCTATGCTTAGGTATCCAACCCAACCATGCTGAACAAACAGCGACGAAACAAAAACGGATAATAACCATATAGCCTCTTATACAGGTGCCGAGCAAACTTTCGCTGGACTCTCTCTATGAGCAAATTGTATTTTGATTCCATAGGATCCCAAACAATGGAATTGTATTCCAGCTTACTACGTACAAAAGCATTATACAGGACAATAGAGACAGTGACACTTGAACTGCGAGCCTGCACGCATATGAATCCTAGCTCTACTGGCACTTCTTGCATGCGTTATGATATATGCTGATGATAGTCCAATTTTTCATCCACAATCAAGCCTAGGCCTAATAAACTTATATGAAATTAAGATATTAAAATACTGAAATTAATTATGGCAATTATGCGTTACGGGGCAATTAATGTCTGTGTTTGGAGACAGCTTTGTCTTTTGGCAACTTTTGTCCTCCCTTTTTTCCGAACAAAACGGGACTACGCAACACTGTGGTTGCTCGATATTTTTATGGTACGGTTTTAAGGTGTATTAAATATGATTTTAATCTAAACTTTCGTTTTCACGCCCGTAATAACAGACTTTGAAAGCCACACTTAAAACCTCACGCAACAGTGGCGCCATCTAGAAAGACAAAAAACGATAGCCCTCATTGACCTAGTCTCAAACTAAGAAAAGCTTGTACTATGGATACTAGGCAACGGATAAACATACTTATAGATACATATAGATAAATACATACTTAAATACGTATTAAACATCCAAGACCCGAAAACAAACATTCGTGTTATTCACACAAATATCTGCCCCGGCCGGGAATCGAACCCGGGACTTCAAGCTTCGTAGTCAGGTCTAACCACTTGGCCATCCGGTCGTCAAAATCACTAGCAAGTTAGTAAATCTGATAATACTGTTACAATAAGAAAGAAGACATGCATACATCACACCATCTTATTAAACAAGATGGCACCCAAAAATAGGTTAGCTCATGATAAATAGTCGTTAGATATGCGAACATATCCATAACCAACTATCCTCTGTAACGAGACAAAGTATTAAATCGTTAAGTACGGATCTACGCCGGCCAAACGTTAGCTTGTTTATTTCAAGTACAGCGCCATCTATCGGCGGATAGCGTTACTAGCGTAAGCTTTATGACAGATAAATTCATCAACACATCGCACGTTTGTTGTCGTTTATTCACATTTCCAAAATAAACTTTGTACTCAACAAAATCTGGTTGACTTATAACCTAACCAACCAAAAGTTGGAAAACCCCCAACTTTGTCACTTCAAAGTTCAATATCTCAAAAACGGCTAAACCGATTTCGAAGAAACATGTCTAAGAACCATCGCTAGAAAACCTGCTTACAAGTAATTATAAAAAACACATTCAAAGACTTTTCTTGTGAAGAACTAAAAATATTAACTACAGTCCACGCTCCCAACACCTGGTGTTGCAGATGTTTATGGGAGGTGGTGATCTCTTACCATCAGGGGACCCACTTGCTCGTTTGCCATCCAGTCAAATAAATAAAAAAAACGCGCTTTTCAGAACTAATCAATACAATAATAGGGCCCATATTAGGGAGACCTCTGCGCATCTCTCTGGGATGTCTATATTGAGCAGTTTCTCTACGGCCAGCGAGTAGCACTGCTCGTCGCATCATGGCCAGTAGTTATACACCGTGTATAACGGCAGCAGCGCACTGTACCGTATACTCACTGCGGATGTACTTGGCGCGCAGCGGGATGTCTATATTGAGCAGTTTCTCTACGGCCAGCGGGTAGCACTGCTCGTCGCATCATGGCCAGTAGTTATACACCGTGTATAACGGCAGCAGCGCACTGTACCGTATACTCACTGCGGATGTACTTGGCGCGCAGCGGGATGTCTATATTGAGCAGTTTCTCTACGGCCAGCGAGTAGCACTGCTCGTCGCATCATGGCCAGTAGTTATACACCGTGTATAACGGCAGCAGCGCACTGTACCGTATACTCACTGCGGATGTACTTGGCGCGCAGCGGGATGTCTATATTGAGCAGTTTCTCTACGGCCAGCGAGTAGCACTGCTCGTCGCATCATGGCCAGTAGTTATACACCGTGTATAACGGCAGCAGCGCACTGTACCGTATACTCACTGCGGATGTACTTGGCGCGCAGCGGGATGTCTATATTGAGCAGTTTCTCTACGGCCAGCGAGTAGCACTGCTCGTCGCATCATGGCCAGTAGTTATACACCGTGTATAACGGCAGCACCGCACTGTACCGTATACTCACTGCGGATGTACTTGGCGCGCAGCGGGATGTCTATATTGAGCAGTTTCTCTACGGCCAGCGAGTAGCACTGCTCGTCGCATCATGGCCAGTAGTTATACACCGTGTATAACGGCAGCAGCGCACTGTACCGTATACTCACTGCGGATGTACTTGGCGCGCAGCGGGATGTCTATATTGAGCAGTTTCTCTACGGCCAGCGAGTAGCACTGCTCGTCGCATCATGGCCAGTAGTTATACACCGTGTATAACGGCAGCAGCGCACTGTACCGTATACTCACTGCGGATGTACTTGGCGCGCAGCGGGATGTCTATATTGAGCAGTTTCTCTACGGCCAGCGAGTAGCACTGCTCGTCGCATCATGGCCAGTAGTTATACACCGTGTATAACGGCAGCAGCGCACTGTACCGTATACTCACTGCGGATGTACTTGGCGCGCAGCGGGATGTCTATATTGAGCAGTTTCTCTACGGCCAGCGAGTAGCACTGCTCGTCGCATCATGGCCAGTAGTTATACACCGTGTATAACGGCAGCAGCGCACTGTACCGTATACTCACTGCGGATGTACTTGGCGCGCAGCGGGATGTCTATATTGAGCAGTTTCTCTACGGCCAGCGGGTAGCACTGCTCGTCGCATCATGGCCAGTAGTTATACACCGTGTATAACGGCAGCAGCGCACTGTACCGTATACTCACTGCGGATGTACTTGGCGCGCAGCGGGATGTCTATATTGAGCAGTTTCTCTACGGCCAGCGAGTAGCACTGCTCGTCGCATCATGGCCAGTAGTTATACACCGTGTATAACGGCAGCAGCGCACTGTACCGTATACTCACTGCGGATGTACTTGGCGCGCAGCGGGATGTCTATATTGAGCAGTTTCTCTACGGCCAGCGAGTAGCACTGCTCGTCGCATCATGGCCAGTAGTTATACACCGTGTATAACGGCAGCAGCGCACTGTACCGTATACTCACTGCGGATGTACTTGGCGCGCAGCGGGATGTCTATATTGAGCAGTTTCTCTACGGCCAGCGAGTAGCACTGCTCGTCGCATCATGGCCAGTAGTTATACACCGTGTATAACGGCAGCAGCGCACTGTACCGTATACTCACTGCGGATGTACTTGGCGCGCAGCGGGATGTCTATATTGAGCAGTTTCTCTACGGCCAGCGAGTAGCACTGCTCGTCGCATCATGGCCAGTAGTTATACACCGTGTATAACGGCAGCAGCGCACTGTACCGTATACTCACTGCGGATGTACTTGGCGCGCAGCGGGATGTCTATATTGAGCAGTTTCTCTACGGCCAGCGAGTAGCACTGCTCGTCGCATCATGGCCAGTAGTTATACACCGTGTATAACGGCAGCAGCGCACTGTACCGTATACTCACTGCGGATGTACTTGGCGCGCAGCGGGATGTCTATATTGAGCAGTTTCTCTACGGCCAGCGAGTAGCACTGCTCGTCGCATCATGGCCAGTAGTTATACACCGTGTATAACGGCAGCAGCGCACTGTACCGTATACTCACTGCGGATGTACTTGGCGCGCAGCGGGATGTCTATATTGAGCAGTTTCTCTACGGCCAGCGAGTAGCACTGCTCGTCGCATCATGGCCAGTAGTTATACACCGTGTATAACGGCAGCACGCACTGTACCGTATACTCACTGCGGATGTACTTGGCGCGCAGCGGGATGTCTATATTGAGCAGTTTCTCTACGGCCAGCGGGTAGCACTGCTCGTCGCATCATGGCCAGTAGTTATACACCGTGTATAACGGCAGCAGCGCACTGTACCGTATACTCACTGCGGATGTACTTGGCGCGCAGCGGGATGTCTATATTGAGCAGTTTCTCTACGGCCAGCGAGTAGCACTGCTCGTCGCATCATGGCCAGTAGTTATACACCGTGTATAACGGCAGCAGCGCACTGTACCGTATACTCACTGCGGATGTACTTGGCGCGCAGCGGGATGTCTATATTGAGCAGTTTCTCTACGGCCAGCGAGTAGCACTGCTCGTTGCACATCATGGACACGTAGTCCAGACGGTCGAAGTAGGGCAGCGCCTGTGTGTACGTCTTGTACTCGATCAGCTTCTCCGTGCCGCGGTGCAGCAGCCCGATGTGCGGGTCGGCCGCACGCACCGTCTGCAACAACACAACATACCAGTAGGGCTTCGCTTGGCACAAGGGTACACAAACTCTTAAGGGTATATTACTCAGTCCCGCAACTCAAGAAACAGACAACTATTGAATAATAGTAGATTGTACTACAAGAGCATAAAAAGAGCAATTTTACCCGAGGCATTCATATAACCACGGCGGATAAACACGGTGAGGGGAAAATGGGTTTAATGCTCGAGTTTGACACTCAGCTTTTCACTTTGTTTGAGAGAAAATTAAATAGCAACAGTGGAAACAATTGTTCACTTTACTAAGGTACTTTTTATTTTTCATGCATTGCTATATAATTATAAAATTTTTAGTTGCATTGATTTATTTTAATTGAATTGGTTGATTTGAGCCAAATGTAAGCATAGTTTTTATAAGGGCCTACCTACATTGTTTTAAGTACCTACTAAGCAGATAATATTTTAATAGGGCAAGCGACTGGACAGAACTCAGACGACAACAATTTTTATTTTTTGCGACTTCAAGAATGTGGTAGAAATGTAGTAGCAGGGGGTCCACCGAAACAGTAAAAATTTTTAAAGTGGTCCACGAGAAAATAAGTTTGGGAACTACTGTCTTAGACGAAGATTCTACTTTATGCACTAGAGCGTAAATAGAAATTTTATAACGCCCAGATCCAGCATAAATACCAACTTTACGAGAAATGAAAATATCTTTTATTAATATTATTATGAAATAACTTTTAGTGGATTTGTACCCCGTAAAATCATACTTTTAATAAGTAACTCAGGAGATAATAAGCTTCACTAAAAATGTAATTAACTCATGAACATGTCACCTCACGCGTTCTATTCTGTGACTTAAATTATTTAAATGAGTGAGACAGTAGACTAACCTCTCCGTCTAGCTCCAACACGAGTCGCAGCACGCCGTGCGCCGCGGGGTGCTGAGGCCCAAAATTGAGCACCATGTTGCGCACCTGCTTCTCAGAGGGTGTCACAATGCCTGCAATCCACAAAGAATTTTATCACCTATGTCAAATGCGAATCTAATACCTTTAAACAAGCAATTCTTGTACATATATAAATTATAAGTAAAATTTACTGATTCCAAACATGTATATAATTAAATATCTTAAAAAAATGTCTCTTAGTCAATTACTAGCATCGATATAATGAGAGTAAGACGGATGGTACAACACAAACTTCAATTTTCGAATTTCATAGTAGCCCCGCAGGAGCACCAAGTGCCACAAAAAGGCATAAATTACGAAACTAAGGAATACAACGGATCGCATTCAATTTCGTCTAAACCTGGTGCCGGATATCCTGAACTCAGCTGTCAATATTTGTGTATATATTTCAGGGATCTCACAATCAGAAATGACTCCAACGGGGACGACAAATAGATCTAGCTTTGTCTTATCTCTGGGAAAACGCTTATTATCGAGTTTTAGCCCAAGCAAAGCTCGGTCACCCAGGTACTTATTCCGTAACCTAGTATATTAAACTGTGTGGTGGCACTACGTACCCGAGTAGGGCGGGTGTTTGATGAGCGAGGTCACCTCGTCGGGATACATGACAGCTCCTTCAAACTGTTTCACATATTCTTGGTCCGGGAACCAGCGGTGCGCCGCGCGGTTTTGGCTAGAACACAAACATCATATTCTCATTAGTCTGTCTGTCTGCCCACTGGTGATTGAGGCGGTTGCAGCTATAGTTTGCCGTATGAAGCCGACTACCATGTATAGACATCTGCATATGCCACAGTGGAGCGTGCAAAAATATCACATTCACATCCTACCGCCCTAGAAACGGACGCTTTGTTCTGTCAGATATTGATGCTGGTGACTGTATTTTAAACTGTTATCAATCCATGAACTCTGTAGAGATAGTTTAGTTTAAGCTCAACGTACGAAATCCACTACATACGTAAATCGATAATTAGCTAATGAATGTCATACATGTACCTAACTGACTAAAAAACACGTGTACTAAATGAAGTGAAAACGAAAATAAACCAGCAGATTTCTTTAATCAAACAACAATATAATTGCGTGTAAAAATACTGGTTTTGATAACCTAAAGTTACATAATTTTTTGACACGAAAATAGAGGAAACTATGACAACAAATGGTATAGTTTTGTGATTGATACTTACTTAACATTAATAACCGCAGGTATGTTCTTAAATAGGGCCTTAGATGGCCCTATATTTGCCGATTTTCGCAACAAAACATTCATAACTTGGGCCATTTTCGCTACGGCTGGCTTTGCCTGACACTGACACCAACCAAACCACTGACAGTGACAGACAAGACAAGACACATTTGTCTTTTTTTTCTTTTAAGGACATGGCAGAGGTGTAAGAACATACAGCCAAAGATTGATTAAAAACCAGCAAAAAAAATTTAAATAAGCCGAAAAGTCAAATCGGGGAACCAAAACCTATGGGAAACTAACAGGTTGGCCTTGAAACTTTAGATTTGATATGAAGTTAGCTCTTACAATAAGAAAATTCTGAAATCTTGTGTCTTTCAGTCACTAACCATCTAAAATGGCCCCGCACTGCGTACATTTTATTTAGAAGAGGGGCTCTGCTAACTCGATACTCATAGATACCTACTAATTTGTAATTTTGCTTACAAAAAAAAACTAGAGTGCCACTCCTACCTAGCTAATAGCTTCCAAAGAATACAAACCCTTTCTGTCTCACTCTCCCAAAACTATAGAAACCCTCTATGGCAGACTATTACAGCCTAATTAATTTTCCAACCAACTGTAGAGCAACGAAATTCGAAGTTCGTATCGTACCGTCCCTCTCGCTCTCGTATGAAATAATGTTAGCGATAGCGGGACGGTACGATACGAAATACGAACTTCGATTTTCGTAGTAGCTCTACTGTCCTTCTCAGCCTCATTTATAAAAAACAACCTAAATGCCTAAATGCTGACTGTTTTTTCAACAGAGAGATAGGAGAAAACTGGTCTGATTACCTAACCATATTTACTGATGCTTCAAAATTATCAGGAGGGCCGGTAGGTGCCGCTGTGTGGATCCCAAAATCCTACTAATTCCTAAATGTGAAAGTTTGTAAAGATGTTTGGAGGTTTGGATGTTTAGATGTTTGTTACTGAATCACGCTATAACGGCTGAACAGATTTACATGAATCTTGGCGTGCATACTGATAGACAAAGATCTGCAATGTCTGCATGAGACATGTGATACTTGATTTTAAGTTTAAACAAGAATAGAGGGCGCTTTTCCAACGACCATTTCGTGCTAAAGATAACTTCTGCATCACAATACAATACAATTACTCTTTATTGTACACCGGAAATAGTGAGCGATACAGAAAACAGGTACAGAGAGAAAATTACAAGGTAAGCAATAGGCGCCGCGGCCTTATCGCTTCAGAGCGATCTCTTCCAGGCAACCTTTTAACAGAAAGAAGGAAGGACTAGTTTACCCCAGGTGGTGCATCAACAGTGGATCAGAATATTAAAACGCAACAAAAATACATCACACATATATGTATAGTACATTACCCGGCGGATGGATTTGTGTCTGTACTCCTGTCCAGTGGTGGTGTAGGGGTACAGCACGCAGCACGGATTGCCGAGGACCTGGGTTCGATTCCCAGCGTTGGTCTCTTTTCTGGTTTTTCTGTGCATCCATGTTTCAGGTTGTATTTTCATTATGGATGTGACGGGCCGACCGTAAAAGTAGGAAAATTTGGAGTTGAAATAAAAAATACAAAAGACTCCAAAAACCAATCTTAATTGACTGAGATTTTATTCCTATCCCGTGGGAACTTCGGGACAAGAAGTAGGCTCTGCGTATGTGTTATTCCAGAAGTCCAGCTATTTTTACACTCAATTTCATCTAACTAAATCCGTCCGTATTTTTAGCGTGAAGGAACATACACACACATACTCACAAACTTTTACATTTATAATATTATAGGATTTCAATGGATAAATCGGGATTTTCGCAAAAAAGTTCATTTTTTTCAATTTTTGGAAAAAAATATGGTTATTCCTACTCAGAATCGAGAGCACAATCGATTCGGATGGTTTAAAAAAATGTCCCAATCAAAAATGACAGTTTTGTAACCTTTTTAGAGTTCCGTAGTCAACTAGGAACCCTTATAGTTTCGCCATATTTGTCCGTCTGTCTGTCCGCGGGTAAAAGCTCAGAGACCGGTCCGTTAGTACTAGAAAGCTGTAATTTGACATGAATATACATATCACGCCGACAAAGTGATACAATAAAAAAAGTAAAAATATTTTTTTTAGGTTACCTCCCATAGATGGAAAGTGGTGGTGATTTTTTTTCTCGACTAACCCTATATTGTGGGGTATCGTTAGATAGGTATTTTAAACCCATTAGGGGGTTGCTAAGCCGATTTTTTGATTCAGTGATATGTTTGCGAAATATTCAACTTTACAGTGTACGTTTTCATTAAAATCGAGCGTCCCCCCTTCTAAAATCAAAACCGGTGGGTGGAGAAATTTGAAAAAAAATCAGGATGGTAGTAAGTATATCAAAACATTCAAGGAAAACTATAACGGCTAAGTTTGCTTGACAATTATTAGTAGTTTATGAGTAAATAGCAGCCTAAGGTATAAAATATACTTAAACTTGGAAGATTCCGTATAAAATACGAAATCCTTAGAAAAATACTTGAAAAATATTACTTCATTTTTCCGTAATGGCTACGGAACCCTATTTTGGCCGTGTCCGACACGCTCTTGGCCGATTTTTTTTATTTCATAGATTTTGAAAGAAAAGGAACACGTTTTATTGAAAACGCCCATATGCAAGATGTTGTCATGTGTCAAATATGTGAAATACAATAATTGAATGAGTTTGAAGAGTTTTATAATAAAGTACAACTTCATTTAGACGCCATAAGTTTATTCTCGCATATTTATAAATCAAAATAGCACTCAATAATGGCGCCCTCCTTCGATATACTATTAACTTCCGTCTAAAAAGCAGCTGGTCTAAGTACCAAGTCACAAAACAGGATAGGTTACAGAAGTCAATCTAAATACAAAGTGCGCTCGAGCAACGCACACATAGACACTGCTCACGGACAGGATATCTCGGACCGGTTGGGACCAGTGCGAGCGCGAGTGCCATCCGCTTGAGACACTGAACTATTTGTGCAATAGTGGAGAATGAGAATTTATTACAATCTAAAATATAATAAATTTCAAATGTAATTCCGCACATGAATTCGAAAACATCGTAAGGAAACCTGCACAAACCTGCGAAGCAATTCAATGTTGCGTGTGAAGTTCCCAATCCGCACTGGGCCCGCGTGGTAACTATGGCCCAAGCCCTCTTGTTCTGAGAGGAGGCCTGTGCCCAGCAGTGGGACGTATATAGGCTGGGATGATGAAAATATCATAATCCTGCATTTCCGCAATGTCGAAATCGTCGCAAGATATTTTTTGTGGCAAATTTGTAATATAACAATGACAAACATTAAAATATTTGAGTTATTATTAATTTATCACCAAGTGGTCTAAAGAACCAACAGGTCTCGGTAGCAAGCAGGTGCGGTCGCAGCCTGAAATTTTCGAATGGGTCACACAAATAATAATAATAATACAAATGGAATAATACTTTTTTTATTTCGTAAATTTCCTGTTTGAGTCGGAAATTTTAAAAAATATAGTTTACATTAGGTTAGAGTTGCCTCAAGGCGCTCTTCAGCCACGCGGCATAGGAGCTCCGCGCGGAGCTCCGTCGACTTTAAGTCAAAGATTTTAGACCACTTGCTACTCAGACGAATTGCTTCTTACATCAGTTGCTTCTTAGACCACTTGCTACTTAGACCAGTTGTTAATTTGCAACTTAGATCAGCTGCTTTTTAGTAGAGATGGTATAAGCCCCGCCCTTCTACGACTGAGTCATGGCAGATTTTTTTTTCTTTTGGCTTTTTGGTTCCGCGTGGAATTTCTTCAGATGGTAAGTCATTGACACCCTCTGCGCGAACGATCTGAAAAATAGTGGTATACATCTGTGTGTTATACGGGCATTTAAAAAAAGTGTACCTTTTCTTTACAAAAAAAATTTTTTTTTCATACAAATTTTACAAAAGGTATGCTAGCATAAAAGGTACCTACACTTTTTTATGAAAATGCCCATACTTCAAAATCGTGGTTTGACATCTGTCACTAATAAATAAAGTACACTGTCTATTTAATACTAGCGCCGCGCTCCGGCTGCGCACGGGCAAAGTTTTCAAAAAACGGTCTCAAGGAAACTTCACTTGTTTAGCTCCATTTTTTAACCTCCGGCGCAAAAAGAAGGGTGTTATAAGTTTGACCGCTATGTGTGTCTGTCTGTGGCACCGTAGCTCTTAATCGGGTGGACCGATATGAATGCGTTTTATTTTGTTTGAAAGCAAATTTACTAGCGATGGTTCTTAATGTTTTATCAAAATCGGTTCAGCCGTTTTTGAGATATTGAACTTTGAAGTGACTAAGTGGGGGTTTTCCAACTTTTAGTTGGTTAGGTTATCTTAAACTATGACCGCGGGAAGCCGTGACGCGTCTTTAAATTCGTAATATCTTTTGAACCGAATATCCAATTTGTAGAATTGATTGTTTATGAAATTCGGTCATTTATCGATCGATGCCAATCGATTCGTGTGGTAACATCTAATATTCCAGTACCCGGAGATAAAGATCGCACATCGGTCTTCGGAAAAAGACAATTGGCTGTTCACGACGATTTCCGAGCACTGGCGACCGTCCATCAATCATCGTATTTATTAAGTGACGTTTTATATCAAATAAATACTGCACCTTTATGGACTTAATTAGTTTACGTCAAATTAATGACATGTAAACTTCGGATATCTATAGAGAGCCGAAATTAGCCGAGTCTCTTTCCAAAGACCGATGTGCAATCATTATGGGTCTATATTAATTCGCATAACTGAATACGCATAATGTGGATTGGCATAACGATAAGTTGGCTTAAATTTAATAAGCATAACATTAATTTGCATAAGTATTAAACATTATGTTTATACATAAAATGATTATTGTATAAGTAAAGTACTATGTGAGAATATCTATTATTGGGCTATTATAAAAAAATACCTAACATCGAAGGCTAAGGCGGGAGCTACGCTTTAGCCTTCTGAACCTAACCTAACCGAGTCTGTTTTGCCCTATCCAAGGTTCACTCGCTTGATAAAATTATGCGAATTAAAAATTAAAATAAAAAATAAATATCATGGGACACTTGACACCAATTGACCTAGTTCCAAACTACGCAAAGCTTGTGTAAAGCTATGTATACTAGGCAACGGATAAACATATTTATATAGATAAATACATACTTAAATACATATTTAACATCCAAGACCCGAGAACAAACATACGTATTTATTATTCATACAAATATCTGCCCCGGCCGGGAATCGAACCCGGGACTTTAACCACTTGGACATCTGGTATTTTATAACAGTTAAAGTTATAGTTAATAATGTTATGCATATTTCAATTATGCGTATTCATTATTATGCTAAATAAGTGTTATGCTTCTTTATAATTATGCAAGTTCGCTGTTATGCACAATTATGTTATGCCAAATCTGTTATGCGAATTCATATTAGGACAATTAATGTTATGCTAAATAAGGGGCACCCAATCTTTATGGCCGGGTGCCATGGGCGTACGCAGGGGGGGCAGGGGAGGGCAGCTGCCCCCCCCGAAAATTGTATGTTCTACAACCACCTACCATTTTATGAAGCAGGATCCCTTGCGGGATGCTTTGCCCTACACACTACATATAGGTACCTTGTGTTTCATGTAGGTGTCTTTGTGTAGGTAATGTGTATGTCAAAACAAGCGCGGGCGATCTGACCCCACCCCCCAAGGCCAGAAGCTGGGTACGCCCCTGCCGGGTGCTGTACACTATTTTTTTATAGTCTGTTTTCATACTTGTGGCACAGATGGCAGGAGTAGGGTCTCTCCCCAGTGTGCAGCCGCCGGTGCAGCTGCAGCGTGACAGAACGCGCGAAGGTCTTGTCACAGTCCGGGCACCTGAGGGGTACACGTCGTCTGTATCATCAACGCCATCATTATTATCATTAGCACCAATCTATTTTATTACTAGCGTTTACCCGCGGCTTCGCACGCGCAAATCAAAGTCAAAGTCAAAATATCTTTATTCAATTTAGGCTAAGGCAAGCACTTATGAATGTCAAAAAAAAAACTACCACCGTTTCGGAAAAACCTCTGTTGAGAAGAATCCGGCAAGAGACTCAACGAGGTATATTTTTTTAAACAGATTTACCTAATCATTATATACCTACAGCAGTTGAATTGTAATTCCGGGATTTTATGAAATTCTCATGGGAATTCCCTAAAGTTACATCGTGGTTTTCATTGAATTTAAATTAAAACACCCATGCCAATTTCATGACTCTAAAGCTAAACCAGCGGTTGTTATTTTGAGATTTTATCCTATTCCATGGGAATATCAGGATAAAAAGTAGCTTATGTGTTATTCCAGATGTCCAACTATCTACATACCAAATCTCATGACTCTAAACCCAGATGTTATTAGTTCGAGATTTTATCCCTATCCCGTGGGAATATCGGAATAAAAAGTATCCTATGTTTTAATCCAGGTTAGAAACAATTTGCCAAATTTCATCCAAATCCGTCCAGGCGTTTCAGCGTGAATAAGTAATAAACATACTCACTCACTCACAAACTTTCACATTTATAATATTAGTAGGATTTATTGTAATGTATCGAACCAACTGAATAGTAGAACTTCATTGCAGAAAATATCATAGCAGTACATCCTCGACATCCATGGTCTTAACATACCCAGGCAGAGCTAATCTGTTACGCAGATGATACTGTAGTTTTGTTCCATGGCAGGACTTGGGAGGAAGCACTTGGCTTTGCCGAGAGTGGTTTGGCTGATGTCTTGTCGTGGCTTGACAACAATTTACTTACCCTAAATGTTGGGAAATCTAATTACCTTGCTTTCTCAAAGACAGCCGCTTCGTCAGGTTGTCATCTAAGAGACCTTACGATACATTCCAGTCACTGCAACTTGACTGTTGATGCGGGCTCCGCTTGCTCGTGTAGTAAAATAGTCAGAGCTGAGTCGGTTAGATATCTGGGATTGATTATTGATCATCACCTCTCATTTAGATACCATATAGCTGCTCTCTCTAACAAGGTTCGGAAGTGTATTTATATTATGAAGAAGATCCGCGATTGTGCCTCGGAGCAGGTGATTCGCATAGTTTACTACGCACTGTGCCAATCAACCTTGCAATACTGTATATTGGTCTGGGGTAGCGCTGCTAAAACGGTTCTACTACAATTAGAGAGGGCGCAGCGTGCGGTCATAAAGGTGATGCTGAAAAAACCATTTCGTTTTCCCACGGATACACTTTACCGGGACTCCAAGATATTGAGTGTAAGACGTCTTTATATTTTAAAAGCTGTACTACGAGCGCACACTGTGATTACTAAATTGCCGACTTACAATCAGTTACTGACAAAACGTGGATTTAGAGCTCCCTTACCAAGGACCAGATCCGCTTTCGCAAAGCGATTCCCTGCCTACATGCACTTACGCATTTATAACGCTGTATGTAGGGTGCACAGTATCCAACGCTGCACAACGGGCAAACTCATGTCGTTTTTGAGAAAGTGGCTTGCGTCTTTGTCATATATTGAGACGGAGGCCCTTCTTCGTGTCAGCCCCTAACCTCACTAACCGCACACTCTCTCACACACACACACACACACACACACACACACACACACACACACACACACACACACACACACACACACACACACACACACACAGTTTTTTTGTTCATTCCGCTTTAGTTTTGTTAAATTGTATTGGTGTTGTTTACCTTCATTTTACTTTAAGTTCCACTTCGCGTCTACTAGGTATTGCAGATATGTATGATAATCTTTTAAATAGCATAGTGCACTCCAAGGCCCCAAGATACAGGCTCTGCCTAGTTTGGGGTCTGCCAGATATTACTTTGTATGTTGCTGATGTGTATGATTTTTGGAAATAAATTATTATTATTATTATTATTATTATTAGTATCACATCGCTGCACAAGGAGTCATTATAACTCTTCATGTGATAAAGTTCTACGAAGAGTCAGGGAATAGAACAATAAATAAAAAAAAAACAAAAACTCAAAGAACTGCGTTAAAATAAAATAACCTAACCATAAAAATTCCATTTTTAATGCAAGCTTTCTTTGCTGACTGTACTTTTTGTTGACTGTACTTGCATGGTCACCCAAACTAAATAAATATCACGGGACAATGAGGGCTATCGTTTTTTGTCTCACTAGATGGCGCACTGTTGCGTGAGGTTTTTAAGTGTGGCTTTCAAAGTCTGTTATTACGGGCGTGAAAACAAAGTTTAGATTAAAATCATATTTAATACACCTTAAAACCGTACCAATATCGAGCATGCCACAGTGTTCCATAGTCCCCGTTTTGTTCGGTTAAAAGGGAGGACAAAGGTTTCCGAAAGACAAAACTGTCTCAAAACACAGACATTCATTGCCCCGGAACGCATATTTGCCATAATTAATTTCAGATATTGCAAAATATTCACAAAATTATTCTAATTATAAATAAACCCGCGTAGCTCACCCAAAAACTATGAGATTTGACATTTCGGAGACCTCACGCTACACTAGCGCCTCTAGCGGCGAATTCATACGCGATAGCCCTCATTGACCTAGTCCCAAAGTAAGCTTAGCAAAGCTTGTGTTATGGGTACTAAGCAACGGATAAATATAATTATATAGATAGATACATACTTCAATATCGGTTTTTTGTTATAATTTTTTTAAGGCAGTCGAGTTTTTTTTAATTATTATTAATTACTCACTTAAACATCATCTGGTGTCCCCTAGCATGCTCGTTGCAAGCGCTGCTTGTCTTGAACCGTTTGGGGCACTTGTCGCAGGCGAACGGCCGCTCGCCCGAGTGCGCCCTCTCGTGGGTCACCAACAGACTGCGGTAGAGGAAACGCTTCCCGCATTGTGGGCACTCGTGGGACGAGACTTGCACCTGGGGGACACATGTAACCCCTGAATGGGGTGAAATGTAACCCCTAAAGGAGCGTATTGGAACTCCCGAAGGGGTGAAGTACAACCGCATCAAGGGATTCGAGTAAATACAATACGGTATTTGACTATTTTGTATATGTTTTATGAATTAAAACTACACAATGCCTGTTATCGAATAGAAAAACAATTTTTAAGCTACCTTTACAAATAACAAAGTTATAAAGGTTTGAAATTCAAGATTAGACAGAGAAAGACATACTGGCATGTGACGTCACACGCCAGTACCGCCATACTTGCTGCACAGAGAAAAGCGTTTGAGAAAGAGACAGCAATATAGATTTTTTTTAAATCACTATAAATCCAATTTTCAACCGATTTAAATTTTCTCTTCGCTAAACACTAACAGCCTTATTCATAAAAAATCCTTAATTGAGGTTTGATCGGTCTGTTACTTAGCAGACTGATTAAGCTTGTTAGACGGTTGTCAAGAAGTATGATTCATAAACGCTTGCTCGCAGTCTGCTAGTTGTTGAGCTGCTGATAGACGGATTAGACGCGTCATGTTGGCCATCTTGACAAATCAAAGACAAAAAATGGCCTCATCGATAATTAAAAAAAAAAATTGACAGCAGTGACAGCAAATTAGAAGGAAAAAAAAAGCGAGATGTTTGCTTTCCCGTCATTTCCAATCCGCATGTTTATGTTTAAGTGCAAAAAGCTGTAATTATGTTAATCATCCTAATTTTATTTTTTTCATATTTATTGTTAGTAAAGTAGCAGTAATAAATACCTAATTTAGAGGATTTTTAAATACAAATTCCTAAAAATAAATATTCCTGTATTTTTTTAAATCTTTGCGTAACCCTCCCTTCACTAAAAATATCTTCGGTATGGTTTTTTGCTCTTGTCAAAGTCAGCTGTTCAAACTTGTGGCGGCCATTTTGCGACTTAGCAGGGAGATAAAGGAGGGTCTACGGTCCTCTAACTTTAGCAGAGCCTTGATCGACTGATTAGCGCTAACAGACGTTTATGAATCATGTTTTTTAGCATCGGGCCTTCAAGGAGCCTTCAAGGAGGCTCTAACTTTTTATGAATAAGGCTGTAGCTGTATATCTATATTTTTAACCGACTTCACTACGACTATGGCAAAATCAGGAGTTGTCAAATACCGTATACTAAACAAGACAGGATTCTTTTTCTGGGACAAGACTAGACTCCATTTTGACGAAGTATATTGAGTATAGACAGATTTACTTGTGGACAGTCGAGGCATAAATATCTATACAGCTATAGCGTAAAATATATATACATCGACCTTATGGTGAGTGGCATAACGGTGTACAGATATTTGACGTCTAGGTAACGTACATATATTTATTGACTGTACAGTCAACAAAAAGTACAGTTAGCAAAAAAGCTTGTAGAAAAATGAAATTTAAAAAAAAACTTATAATTTGTACTCAATGACTGAAATTACCCCGATTGAAGCCGTGGTGGCCTAGTGGTCTGACCTATCGCCTCTCAAGCAAAGGACCGCGGGATCAAACCCCGGCCCGCACCTCTGAGTATTACGAAATATGCGAAATTGCATTTGAAATTTATCAGGGTGAAGGAAAACATCGTGAGGAAACCTGCACAAATCTGCGAAGCAATTCAATGGTGTGTGTGAAGTTCCCGATCCGCAGTGGGCCCGCGTAGGAACAACGTCCCAAGCCCTCTCATTACCAGGGAGGTATGTAGATTGGGACTATGACCCGATTTTACCTTCTTCAGCATATCTTGGTGCATGTCTGTGTGTCTTTGCAGGTCGCCAACATCCCTGAACTGCTTCAAACAAAACGAGCACTCCAAGGACTTCGTATGCACCTTCATGTGTTCATCCAACCCCGATTCTTCGGGGAACTCCGCACCGCACACCTTTAAAATATTTTTACAAGCTTTAATTTAGTTTCACCTGTCCCGTTGTCTGTCTGTCTGTAATCAAATCTTGCAAGTTGAATTTGACCAACTTGCAGTAGTCAGATTGACTTGTAATTTGCTATACTTATGTAAATCGCGTGACAATACAATAATCTGGTAGTGACATCCTGGTAGTCCGGCCAGGATCGTCTCCGCAGGACGGAACTCTTCAACGGTTAATGGCATCGACTTGAAATTTGGTATGCAAATGTTTAGGCGACAATGTAAGTAAAGTAGACAAAAAGTACAGTCAGAAAAAAAAAGCTGTGTGCGAGTGTGTGTGAAAGTGTGCCGAATCGCGTTGCTCCGAAGAGGAAGGGCTACGGATTAGCCCGAAACATGTTATCCCGGTCAATATATTTAATATGAGTGAGTTTAAGGGTAGTTTTATGTTCAAAGCAGCAAAACAAGCTTGTATTAAAAATGAAATTATTAACAGAAACTTAAATAAATAAGTAATAAATAAATATCATGGGACACTTGACACCAATCGACCTAGTCCCAAACTAAGCAAAGCTTGTACTATGGATACTAGGCAACGGATAAACATACTTATATAGATAAATACATACTTTAATTAAATACATATTAAACATCCAAGACCCGAGAACAAACATTCGTACAAATATCTGCCCCGGCCGGGAATCGAACCCGGGACCTCAAGCGTAGTCAGGTTCTCTAACCACTTAGCCATCCGGCCGTCACTTATTACCCGACTGCCCGAAGGAGGGTTATGTTTTTCGAGCGTATGTATGTATGTATGTGGGTATGTCCATTTCTTTGGTCCTCGCTGCAGCCTAAACGGCTGGACGGATTGTAACATATGAGGTATCATTGGATTCGTCATAACTGTCGGAGTGACATAGGGTATACAATATTTCAATATGGCGTCTGCGAAAAAAAATATGGCGAAGGAATAAAAAAAATATTTTGTATTGTAATAATATGGGAATCAAATGAAAGCTAATAATTAGCCCATTCTAAATATATACGGGTTATAATACTTTTAGGGCTGTTTCACCATCCATTGATTAGTGTTAACTGGCGGTTAGGTGTGATGCCGTCTCTATTTGTTTTGTTCGAATAGACAGAGACGGCATCACATTTAACCGTCGGTTAACGCTAATCAATGGATGGTGAAACAGCCCCTAAATTTAAAAAATCAAAAACCCGACTGCCTTAAAAACTTAAAGGAAGAAAATAAGTCTAGCGGTCTAGAACTCTGTCAAGAAGCTCATTTAAGGTTCAACAGTCGGGACCCATTCAAATCGTAACCAGCTCAAAAAATCTTGGCAATGGGTCCCGACTGTTGAACCTTAAATGAGCTTCTTGACAGAGTTCTAGACCACTAGACTTATTTTCTTCCTTTTATTTCCTAACTCCACTTAACCCTCACCTTTAGGCTTGAGTCGGTCCTGAACTAAGAACTAAAAAGAATGAATTCCCATCGCGGACCGAAAAGAACTAGTTCCTCGTAAACGATCTTAATCGGACTCGGTCTCCTTTGGCTCCGGAGTTAAAACGGAGCGGGAGCTGGGAGTGAGCGAGTGAACGAGGAAACGAATAGGTAAAGAGCGGAGCGGACGGCATGGCGCGGTGCTCGGTCGATGTGAACGAGACAAATAGTATTATTTCAAAGCGTATCCTGCTCAAGTGCGAGAGAGACGCATTTATATTACATTTAACATTGTCCGCTCGTTTGATGATACCGAAGAACAATAATTAGAAACCCGAATAAACGAAACTAAACACTACGACAACAAATAAATATTTGATTGTTTTTATCTGATTACAAAGTAATATTTTTATTATACTCCTTATTTTTTAACATTCCGATCTTTAGCTCCCAGTTCAGTTCATGACCGATTCGAGTCTAAACTCGCTCCCTTCCCTTTCCTTTTCTCTGTTTCGGTCGGAGCCGCTCGGAGCTAAAGGAACTAAAAGACCGAACTAGTTCATTTGACCGATTGACCGAGATCGGAGCGCTCCCTTTAAATACCGAGCGGGCGCAACTCTACTCACCTTGCACGAAAAATACGTCCTATGTACACTCGAGTGCACCTTCAATTCCGCTGCACTTTTAAAACTCATCTCGCAACTGCTACACGGCAACGTTTCATCGGGCGAATGCTTGATCAAATGGTTCAGGAGACGCGAGCGTTCAGTGAACGTTTGTCCACACGTGGGGCACGCGAACACACGCTCTTTTGTGTGGGAGTTGAGGTGTTTCTCGAGACCGCGTTTGGTCTTGCATTCGCGGTTGCAAAGGTCGCAGCGGTAGTCTGTGCCGCTGTAAACAAATTGATTGTACAACGAGAGCATAAAACGGGAAATTTTACCCGAGACGTTCATGATGGAAAGTTGAGGCAGCAAGGGCAGCTACTAGATCCCTTGCTGCTACGCGAAAATGCTCTTAGGAGACTTTTACTAACTTTTTGAGTGATGACAATCGACATTCACAGATTTTTGATGAAATGTACAGTCAGCGAGAGTGTTTTAATGCCAATCGGTCCCATTTCTATCAAGGATTAAAACACTCTTTGAGACCAACTAAGGTTAGAGTACTAGAACACCCACAAATCAAAGAATCTTTTTCCATACAGTTCGTAGGGTACTAATTTGCAAAGTGAAACATTCGCATGTTGTTTTTTACGAATATGAATTCTTTATCCTTAAAGAAAATTAAACAGTATGTAGACAACTAAAAACTGAACATTTTAACTAAAGTTAGTGTCTTAACCCAGTATTGCTGTCCCGTCTCAACTTTCCAACCTGTACATCCGAGCCGGTACGCGAGGGTGGGCACACAGGTTGAGGGGAAAATGGGTTTGATGCTCGATTACTTTTTGGAGTCTTTTTGTATTTTTTATTTCAACTCCAATTTTTTGTTACTTTTACGGTCATCCCGTGAAATCTATATATTTCACAATTAATTTGGAGTTGAAATAAAAAATATAAAAAGACTCCAAAAAGTAATCTTAATTTGATTGCTTAATAGCGACATCTCTTGTTCCTGGTGAGCGGATAGTTCCAAGGGAAGTGTTTGATGTATCTCGATGAGAAGTAAAAACATAGATGGCGTTAGTGTCGCTGCTTAAGTGACTAATGAAAAGAAAGCAAGTTGAAATGTTGGTGCATAGGAGAAATTCGTGTCTAGACCCCTGTCCAGTGGTAGTGTAGGGAATAGTACGCAGCACGGATTGCTGAGGACCTGGGTTCGATTCCCAGCGCTGGTCTATTTTTCTGGTTTTTCTTGTGTTTTCGTGTGAAATATATTCAATGCTCGAGTTTTACACTCTGTTATTCAGTACCTTAGGTTTTCCTGCAACATTATTACTGGAGATTGCTTCATGAAAAACACATCCATCGCATCGCATCGCATCCTAGTAAATCTCTAGTGGTAACGCAGCCTAATAGGGAGACGAAAGCTAATTTCGTCATTCGAAGTTACCAGTGAATAATGCTGCAGGAAAACATAAGGTACTGAATAAACGGTGTTTTGCAGGTGGCAGGACCTTGTGCAAGGTCCGCCCGGATTGCTACCACCGTCTTGCTCGCTAATCCTGCCGTGAAGCAGCAGTGCTTGCACTGTTGTGTTTCGGCGTGGAGAGTAAGACAGCCGGTGAAATGACTGGCACGTGAGATATCCCATATAGGTTGGCAACGCGTCTGCAATACCCCTGGTGTTGCAGATGTTTATGGGCGGTGGTGATCTCTTACCATCAGGAGACCCACTTGCTCGTTTGCCATCCAGTCGAAAAAAAAACGGATCTGGTCGGGGAATAAATAAAAATAAATAAATATCTCGGGACAATTCACACCAATTGACCAAGTCCCAAAGTAAGCTTAGCAAAGCTTGTGTTATGGGTACTAAGCAACGGATAAATATAATTATATAGATATAGATACATACTTAAATACATATTAAACACCCACCCGTATTTTTCATACAAATATCTGCCCCGACACGGGAATCTAACCCGGGACCTCAAGCTTCGTAGTCAGCTCTAACCACTACGCCATCTGGTCGACTAAATAAACAGCAGCCATTCGTACATTTTACGATAATAATTGGAATTAAAGAAAAACTTCGCTACGCTCACATCGTAACCCACGCCACTCGCCTTTTTTGTCCCCTCTTATACAACCATTTTACACTAATAAAAAGTAGGATATATGATGACTCACCCATGCACTTTCTTATGCGCTATCATCATGAACTCGTACTTGAATCTGTTAGAGCACAAGTCGCATTTAAAAGGCTTCTGGCCGCGCTGTTTGGGCACGTTGGGCACTGTGTATATGCGCTTCGCGTTCTTCGACGCTGCCAAAAGATATATATTAATCAAAAGTCGTTCGTTGTCGTTTTAGCCTATATACGTCCCACTGCTGGGCACAGGCCTCCTCTCAGAACAAGAGGGCTTGGGCCATAGTTCCCACGCGGGCCCAGTGCGGATTGGGAACTTCGCACGCACCATTGAATCGCTTCGCAGGTTTGTGCAGGTTTCCTCACGATGTTTTCCTTCACCGCAAAGCTCGTGGTAAAATTCAAATGTAATTCCGCACATGAATTTCGAAAAACTCAGAGGTGCGAGCCGGGGTTCGAACCCACGACCCTCTGCTTGAGAGGCGATAGGTCAAACCACTAGGCCACCACGGCTTACGACTTAATCAAAAGTGCCTACTAGTAATTCGTATAAGGCACTTGTCCCACCGCCGACGATGAGCGAGAAGCGAGTAGAGCGAGTAACTAGAAACGAGTGGGCGACCAGCGAGAAGCGAGTGTAGTTTTGTCGCTCGGCTGTAAGCGAGTGTTCGCGTGCGACGGGCGATTACTCGCTCCACTCGACTCGCTCGTGCGGGGCGGCCGCCAAGCTGACATCGCTCAGCGAGTTTTATAGCTCTTTACGCTGCGACAAAAGATATAAGAGCGAGTTCTCGCCGACAGTGTGAACAGCCAGCGATCAACTATTAATATATGTGTCTCTTTAACTCACACAGGATCTTAGCTTTTGGTCGTTTCTTGAGCGAGAAAATAGTCGATAGCCAATCGTTTCCTCGCTGGCGGTGAGACAACTGCCTTAAATTGGGTTTCAGGTTGTCTAGAAGAGATCGCTCTGAAGCGATAAGGCCGCCTATTGATTACGGAAAATACCTATATAACTGTGGTTTTTACCATTGTATTGCCTTTTTAACCCCCGACGCAAAAAGAGGGGTGTTATAAGTTTGACCGCTATGTGTGTCTGTCTGTGGCACCGTAGCTCTTAAACGGGTGGACCGATTTGAATGAGTTTTTTTTATTTGGAAGCAGGTTTTCTAGCGATGGTTTAGACATGTTTTATCACAATCGGTTCAGCCGTTTTTGAGGTTTTGTTTGCCAACTTTTTGTTGGTTAGGTTGTCTATACAAAGAAGTAATAAAAAACTTTATAATTTTTTAGCCAACCCCATTTGTACTGAATTACAGTAAATCTAGAGGGTTCTAACATTTCGTCTTTTTAGCCGGTCTAAGTAGCAAATTAGCAAGTAGTCTAAGAAGCAACTGGTCTAAGTAGCAAGAGGTCTAATTTTTAGGGTTCCGGAGCCAAAATGGCAAAAAAGGAACCCTTATAGTTTCGCCATGTCTGTCTGTCTGTCCGTCCGTCCGCGGCTTTGCTCAGGGACTATCAATGCTAGAAAGCTGTAATTTTGCAAACTATGCCGACAAAATGGTACAATAAAAATTTTTAAAAAATAATTTTTAGGGTAGGTACAGTCAAGGGCAAAGTATCGACACGGCCAAAGTTGCAAAAATATGTATACGCGACTCTATGCACTTAACATTAAGGCCGTGTATACATATATTTGCAACTTTGGCCGTGTCGATATCTTTGCCCTTGACTGTACCTCCCGCACCTCCCATAGACGTAAAGTGGGGGTGATTTTTTTTTCTCATCCAACCCTATAGTGTGGGGTATTGTTGGATAGGTCTTTTAATTCCATTAGGGGTTTGCTAATCGATTCAGTGACATGTTTGCGAAATATTCAACTTTAAAGTGCAAATTTTCGTGCAAAATCTAAGCCGGCAATCAAACTTTTAAGGAAAACTATAACAGCTAAGTTTTCTTGAGAATTATTAGTAGTTTAAGAGGAAATAGCAGCCTAAGGTATAAAATATACCTAAACTTGGAAGATTCTGTATAAAATACGAAATCCTTAGAAAAATATTACTTATTTTTTCGTACGGGCTACGGAGCCCTGTTTTGGGCGTGTGCGACTCGCTCTTGGCCGGTTTTTTTACTGAAAGTCGACGGAGGCTTCGCGGAGCTCCTATTCCGCGTGGCTAAGACGCTTTGGGCCTTGAGGCAACTCTAACCTAACCTATGTTTTTTTTCAAGTTTTCGTCAAAAAACAGGTAAGGGACTATGGAAGCTTTTCGTAGAAAAGTCATCATAGTGACATCGCATTGCTTGACAATTCTTATCCCAGATGTTCAAACCAAATTTGCGCATCGCTTCTCAGTCTTTTTGCACCCCTTAATCTACAACCAACTAGTAAGGCTATATATATGTTTTTGATATAATCATGTATGTTAGGAAGAACATATGTGATTTTCCCACTAACGTCGATAAGCCAAAGGCTACTAGAAACACAGGGAAGCTTAAAGTTCCATCTTACAGACTGGCTAAAACCAAAGTCTTTTCTGGGAAATTGCATACATTTTTATAATAAAATTCCAAAAAATATTATAAATGAAACGGATACAAAATTCAGATCTATTGTCAAGAAGACATTAATATCAAAGGCGTATTATAAAGTTAATGATTATATCATGGACAGGGATATTTTGGAAATAATTCCGATCCGCATTAGCGATCCCTTCAAATAGCGAACCTACCTACTGTGTTAAAAATAAAGTTGTTATATACTTGTGATGTATACATATCATTTAATAATATTGTAAATCTGTTTTAAAAAAAAAAAATATACCTCGTTGAGTTTCTTGCCGGATTCTTCTCAGCAGAGGTTTTTCCGAACCGGTGGTAGATTTTTTTGGCATTCATAAGTGCTTGTTATAGCCTAGATTGAATAAAGATATTTTTACTTTGATATAGTTTTCAAGAATACTCTGTTTTCGAAGCTAAAAAGTTATTAACAATTAACATGATGAACCTATCCTATGAAGACACGGAAAACATTATTAAGATAATACAGTTATTATATAATTTTTGTTTTAGTTTTGAAAAATAAAAAATAAAAAAACTGTTTTGGATTACGTTTTTAGTTTTGGATTATGTATTATTGTTTAGAGGCTAATTAAATATTTTTCTTTATTATTTCTGTTCCTTAAACATAGTTGCCATTTGCCGCTAACCATTGTTTCTTGTAAATCATATTTTTTACCCCACGAGACAGGCCATCTAGTGTGGGGGTCAGCACAAATGTATTCTGTGTCTTTAATATTTTTGGAAATAAACTATTTGTATTTGTACCTATTTGTACAAGGGAATTCACTGTGACACTAAGAGAACTAAACATGGGTAATCTCGACTCCGTCAAGGGATCTGATTCACTAAAGCCAGCTCCGGTATCGGTACCGACTTCGCTTATCGCCTCCGACTCTATGACCTACTCTATGAGTTTGTCTATGACCGATCTGGGTCGGTTCGGTAGCGATGTACTGAAGCACCGATTCGTGCTAATGTTTTTTTTTTAAATCTGTGAGTCACTTGGGATCAAAGTCAAAGTCAAAATATCTTTATTCAATTTAGGCTATAACAAGCACTTATGAATGTCAAAAAAAAAATCTACCACCGGTTCGGAAAAACATCTGTTGAGAAGAATCCGGCAAGGAACTCAATGAGGTATATTTTTTTTTAAACAGATTTACAAATTATTAAATGATATCTGTACATCACAGGTATTTAACACAACTTTATTTTTAACACAGTAGGTTCGCTATTTGAAGTGATCGCTAATGCGGATCGGAATTATTTCCAAATATCCCTGTCCATGATATAATCATTTACTTTATAATACGCCTTAGATTTTAATGTCTTCTTGACAATAGATCTGAATTTTGTATCCGTTTCATTTATAATATTTTATGGAATTTTATTATAAAAACGTATGCAATTTCCCAGAAACGACTTTTGCTGGCTATATGCTTGGGATATACTTACTACTGGCGAACCGGCTCCGGGGAGAGCAGCTCTGATATTGGTATCATGCTATCCCTCTCCCTTTCATGATAAATGCTATTAGCGTGAGCGGGACGGCACATATCCGATCCGATCCGACGTGACTGAACGAAAGTGAAGTGAGTGCTGAATCGCCGATCGCGAGTCGCTCGATCCAATAGTTAGTAACTTCTCGGAGTCGATAAATATAAATAAATAAATATCACGGGACAATTCACACCAATTGACTTAGTCCCAAAGTAAGCTTAGCAAAGCTTGTGTTATGGGTACTAGGCAACGGATAAATATAATTAAGTATACAGATATAGATACATACTTAAATACATATTAAACACCCAAGACCCGAGAACAAACATTCGTATTTTTCATACAAATATCTGCCCCGACACGGGAATCGAACCCGGTACCTCAAGCTTCGTAGTCAGGTTCTCTAACCACTAGGCCATCTGGTCGTCTAAGATTTGAAAGGAGTCAATAAGGGATTCGGATCCGCTTAAGGTTCTGACTCTTTTGAATCTTCAGAACCGGATGTATCTGTCTCTAGTGAGAATGTTTTACATTGGATCAGGAATCAAATGAAGATTGTTTTTTTGGAATCTTTTTGTATTTTTTATTTCAATTCCAAATTTTTACTTTACGGTCATCCCGTAAAACCTAAATTGAAAATACAAACTGAAATATAGATGCACAGAAAAACCAGAAAAATAAGACTCATCTCGGTCATCCCGACCGTAAAAGTAAAAATTTGGAATTGAAATAAAAAATACAAAAATATTCCAAAAACAATCTTAATTGATTGCTTAGTAACGACATCTCTTGTCCGGGTGAGCGGTTAGTTCCAATGGAGTGCTGAAAGTTTCTCGATGAGGGCTACAGCATAGATGTCGCTAGCGTCACTGCTTAAGTGGCTAAATAAGAAACAAACAAGCTGAGTTATGTGGTGCGTTGTCCAGCAGTGAATGCCGAGGACCTGGGTTCGATTCCAGTGCTGGTCTTATTTTTCTGGTTTTTCTGTGCATCTATATTTCAGTTTGTATTTTCAATTTAGGAATCAAATGGTCTGACTGTACCTCCGTGTCGCGCGACGCGGTGCCTCTGGAGGGCAAACTTGTAGGGGTAGCGCGCGTCGCACGCGCCGCAGCACCACTCAGAGGTTTGCTCGTCGTAGAACTTCGGACCTCCTGTCAAAACAAACATTAAATGAATGAGGGCTATCGCGTAGGAATTCGCCACTAGAGGCTAGTGTAGCGTGAGGTCTCCGAAATGTCAAATCTCATAGTTTTGGGTGAGCTACGCGGGTTTATTTATAATTAGAATAATTTTTGTGAATATTTTGCAATATCCGAAATGAATTATGGCAAATATACGTTCTGGGCAATGAATGTCTGTGTTTTGAGACAGTTTTGTCTTTCGGAAACCTTTGTCCTCCCTTTTTTCCGAACAAAACGGGGACTATGCAACACTGTGGCATGCTCGATATTTTTATGGCACGGTTTTAAGTTGTATTAAATATGATTTTAATCTAAACTTTGTTTTCACGCCCGTAATAACAGACTTTGAAAGCCATACTTAAAAACCTCACGCTACAGTGCGCCATCTAGTGACACAAAAAACAATAGCCCTCATCCCCTAACCCCAATACCAATAATCCTACTAGGTACTAATATTATAAACTTGAAAGTTTATGAAGTTGGATGTTTGTTGCTCAGTCACGTCTGAACCGCTGAACCGATTTAGAACGAAATCGGTATACAGATAATTTGAGTCCCGTAGAAGGATATAGGATAGTTTTTATCCGAAAAAAATTGTAATTTCCGCGGATAGCGATAATAGTTATTTGTGTCACAAGGGAGCAAAATGGTGTATTTACGGCGAGGGCGTGCATGAATACAGAATGTAGCGAAGGATTCTGCAATAGAATCCTGAGCGGAATGAGGGATTGAAGTGTATAACGCCCAATATGAAAATAATTTTGCTCCCGAGTGGCTCATACAACTTTTCACACCGAGCATTAAGAAACTTGAAAAAATAATTCTAGATATTATAAAAGAACAACCAGCATAGAAAATGGCATAGCTTTTACAATTATCAATTTAAAAAAATGGCATTTGCAATAAAAACACAGAAAAGCCTTGAACAGAAAAGTTGCATACGAAAATAAAAAACCGGCCAAGTGCGTGTCGGACTCGCGCACCGAGGTTCCGTACAAATATTTTATTATATGATGTAACTAAAAATTTATGCTTTTCGCAATTTTTCCTTTACTGCGCTATAAGAGACGTTGCTTCGTACCAAATTTAAGATTCTAAGTTCACGGAAGTAACCTGNTATAAATTACTTACATATTATTAAGCCCAGTAGCCTAGTTTGGATACAAGGAAAATCGTGTAAGTAACTTAAGTAGCGGCGCTCGGTTTACCAACAAACTCGTTCGCTTTACCTCGCAGTGTAAAACGATTTACAAATTTCTTTCTAAGACCTAAACTGAGTTATTATACAGGTTGCCCTCGAGTATTGTGAAGCGAAGATTCACAGGTAAAGTACCTCAGGGAATTATTTTTTCACCAAATAAAAGTAGCACGTCTATGTAAAACAAAATTAATTTTGCGGTTCGTTTTTTTTTTACTTGGAATTATGAAAGGCATGAAATTCTACAAGACTTATTTCGTGCCTTTTATAATTCATGTCAATAGAAGTACCAACCTTAAAGGTTTTTATTTAAATTTATATTCCTAATTTCTAAAGGCATTGCATGTCTTTAGTTCGCGTGGACGTAGAAACAGAAACTGAGTTTTACAACAGCTCTGCAATGTCTCGTGATGTGAATTTTTGAAACTAATTTCTGAGAAAATGGTCGCTGACAGACATTATGCGGACAAAGAAGATCATTTTTGCTTTTGGTACGGAACCATACCAATAG